>NC_056735.1:1187472924-1187772924 GCF_019279795.1 Protopterus annectens | reverse complement strand
TCAGAGCCCACACGCAAGTTCCCAGTGACACTATCTTGAACTCCCCTATTATTATAATATAACAAAGGGACATAAAATCCACTTTTCCGCTTACTTGCCACTTCATCAAATGTAGGTTTTAAAAATTCCATGTGATACCCTCACTTAGTGAACATTTCCAAAAGAATCCGACATTCATCCTCAAAAATCTCATCCTCAAAAATCATTCTGGCAA
The DNA here is from genome assembly GCF_019279795.1 of Protopterus annectens. Taxonomy (NCBI): domain Eukaryota; kingdom Metazoa; phylum Chordata; order Ceratodontiformes; family Protopteridae; genus Protopterus; species Protopterus annectens. The sequence goes on along the minus strand of NC_056735.1, from coordinate 1,187,772,710 downwards.
GTCTAACCAGTTGGCCTGTTACCACTGATTTTTCTGGCAATGAGGATGGTGGCTTACAAAATGTAAATAGCTATTAGAAAAGGTGATTTTATGAAAAATGTTAGATACTAGATGCTTCTTTCTCAAATCCTTAGTAATAGTCACGTCCAAATAAGAAATACTCGAATCACTATACCCATGAACAAATCTTAAAAATGACATTGTGGAATTAATGTATTAGAAATAGCTGTTAAGTCTTTCTTAACTATCTTTCCAGACGATAAAAATATCGTCCAGAAAGCGGGTGTAAAAGGTTAACCCAGAGCAAAAAAGGGGAATTAAACATGAAATGTTTTTCCCAGAAGCTCATAACTAGATTTGCAAAACTGGGGCACACGCTGCCCCCATTGCTACACCGTGAGTTGTCTAAACAGTTGTCTCTCAAAGAACAAAAAATTGTTTAACAAGACCAATTCCATGATGGCACTGATAGTGTTAATACAATCTTGGGACAAAATACCTATCTCTGCCAAAATATCCTCAAACCATCTAAGCCCAGTGTCGTGTGGGATAACAGGGTATAGGTCACAAATGTCAATAGTAACCAAAATATAATCAGCCTGAAAAGGCATATTCCCTATTTTCTTTAAAAAATCCCAGGAGTCTTTACAAATCTGGGAAATAGACCCAACAGAAGCATTTAACCAATGGTCTATAAACTTGGAAAAGTAGTAAGTCTTACACCTATTACCATCCACAATAGGTCTGGGGGGGGGGGGGGGTTGTATATCCTTATGGATTTTAGGAATCCCGAATATACCTGCTATCACGGGCCATTTGTTATGCAAGAAATCATACTCATCTAAATCAATCTGCCCTTGAAACAACATGCCTAATAGCTGAACATCAATTCTAGCATAGGCCACATTAAATTAATTTCTAGAGATTTCTTGATAACTATCAGTTAACAATAATGCATTCATCCTATTGTTATAATCAATTAAGTCCATGAAAACCACCCCTCCCCCCTTATCAGGTTTCATGATATGCAATGATTTGTCATACATAAATTCAGACAACTGTTTTTTTAGTTCTACTCAAGTTAACATAATTCTTCCCTGTTTTTTGGATAATATTCCTAAATTCATTACTACACACTTGTTCATACATCAACAGAAACCCATGTAGTGGGGGATTGAATTTACTAGATCTTTTTAAAACATCACTTGAACAAACATTATTAACATTAGTACCATTTGCATTAAAAAACACAGCCATATTAAGCTTGCGAACAACAAGTTTCAAATCAATTAAAGTCCGATCAGTTTTAGCCCTGCTGGCCGGAATAAATCCAAACCTTTTTGCCAGTAAATCGGCATGCTCATCAGTAAATTCTTTACCAGAAAGGTTAAAAATGGTAAAGTCTTTATTTGAGTTCAGTACCTGTTTGTGATGTTAATGCCATTTGCAAAGGCTAAGCTGCCCTCACTCAGCTCTACTGTTTCCGTCTCGAGCCATTCCTCTTGAACCCTGCCTTGGGTCTAGCCCCTTGTCATGGTAAAAATCCTCAGAGTACCCAGCGTTGTTAGAAGATGAAAAATTCACCCTTTGGGCCTGAATACATTCAGACCACCTCAGTTCAACAGTTCTTCTTTCCCCTTGCACTTCTCTAGAGGCATGGTTTTCACTAGGGAAACCCTCCTGGGACCCCATAGGTTGAGAGAAAGGCTCGTCAGTGGGTTTGTCTCTAGGCCCAATAGGATCGGGGTAGACCTGCCCATTGGCGTATGATTCGGTGTCCCTTTGAAGATTTTTAATTTTCCTTTGAAGATTTTTACTACATTCAGTGTCAATTTTGTTAAATATCTCATTATAGTTATGTTTATACTGGAAAAATTACAGGTCAGAAGTGATACTGGCATCAAGATTGTCCAACTCACTGGACAAAACCTCGATCCTCTGATCATTAAAATTAATTAACTGCTCTATCAGTTCACATCCTGCTCTGTCAAAGATCCCACTAAGTACTTTATGAAAATCAGAGCCTTTAGTTACACCATTAGGGAATCTCCAGAATCGTAAGCCCTTTGGGATCCACCTGTTTCCCAAACACTCACGTAGATACACATTGTCTAACTGCAGTCTCTTAAACTGGCTCATTTTATTTTCAAAGACATGCAGCTGTTGTTGCAAAGAGCCCAAACCATTAACTTTATCAATGTTATGTGGAGAAACCCCACTTTTAATGTCAAATTTATTAGCCTTCCAAGCTTGGAAGCTAAATTCAGTAATGCCATTAAATGGAACAGTCAAAACATTACCATTCATAGCATTTGGTGTTGCTTGAGTAAGTGGAAGCCCCAAACTGTCAGCATTCTCTTCAGAACTGCTGGAACTTGCTGTAGGCTGAAGATTAGAACTTGTGAATATTACCATTTGGTACATTGAGTTGTTGATTGAGCTGGATAAGTAAGTTAGTAAGATTTCCAATGGAGGCATGAAGTCCTCCAATTAAATCAGCCAATTCACCAGTATTTCTGACTCCTGAAGCCATAACTCAGTACTACTCACCTCATAGACTAGTAACCAAACCAGAAGCTGAAAAAACAGTGAAAACTGTTTATTGGAACACCAGCAACAGAAACAAAAAGGTTTAGCACTTTCATCCATCAGGACATCATCAGAACAATGAATCAGCCCATTCAATCAGTATAAATAGTAATTAAAACCATCACATGACTCTAAGCTCATTAATTAAACAAAAAAATTGTGAACAGTTCATTCTAAGATAAAAAAACTATTTAAATTAAAAATACTAAATGTTCAAATACAATCACATTAACATTTTAAACTTTTAAGAAATAAAATAGGTGAAATGGAGCAAGTATCATTAAGTCCTGGCTCCACAAGGGAATTTAGCTTGAGCTGCCATTTCAATTCCCTCACAAGTAAATGTTCTTCCACAATTCTACCCCTATCATCCCTCTTAAGCTGTTCTATGACAAAATACCCAAATTTGTGTCCAGGGTTTTTTTGGATATGTCTGAACAAAGCATTCGTGTCTTATCTTCGGCCTACAGCAAGTTACAGTAGTTCTGAAGAGAATGCTGGCAGTTTGGGGCTTCCACTTACTCAAGCAACACCAAATGCTATGAATGGTAATGTTTTGACTGTTCAATTTAATGGCAATACTGAATTTAGCTTCCAAGCTTGGAAGGCTAATAAATTTGACATTAAAAGTGGGATTTCTCCACATAACATTGATGCAATTAATGGTCTGGGCTCTTTGCAAAAACAACTGCATGTCTTTGAAAATAAAATGAGCCAAATTTAAGAGACTGCCATTAGACAATGTGTATCTACATGAGTGTTTGGGAAACAGGTGGGTCCCAAAGGGCCTACGATTCTGAAGATTCCGTAATGGTGTAACTAAAGGCTCTGATTTTCATAAAGTACTTATTGGGATAATTGACAGAGCAGGATGTGAACTGATAGAGCAGTTAATTAATTTTAATGACCAGCGGATCGAGGTTTTGTCCAATGAGTTGGACAAACTTGATGCCAGTATCACTTCTGACCTGTTATTTTTCGAGTATAAACATAACTATAATGAGATATTTAACAAAACTGACACTGAATGCAGTAAAAATAACCAAGGAAAAAGAAAAAACTTCAAAGGGACACCGAAGCATACGCCAGTGGGCAGGTCTACCCCGATCCTATTGGGCCTAGAGACAAACCCACTGACGAGCCTTTCTCTCAACCTATGGGGAAACAGGAGGGTTTCCCTTATGAAAACCATGCCCTCTAGAGAAGTGAAAGGGGAAAGAGAAACTGTTGAAGTGAGGCAGTCTGAACATATTCAGGCCCAAAGGCCAAATTTTTCGTCTTCTAACAACGCTGAGTACTCTGAGGATTTTTACCAGTGACAAGGGGTGAGACCCAAGGCAGTGTTCAAGAGGAATGGCTCGAGATGGAAACGGTAGAGCTGATTGAGGGCAGCTTAGCCATTACAGATGGCATTAACATCACAAAACAGATACTAAACTCAAATAAAGACTTTACCATTTTTAACCTTTCTGGTAAAGAATTTATTGTTGAGCATGCCGATTTACTGGCAAAAGGGTTTGGATTTATTCCGGCCAGCAGGGCTAAAATTGATCAGACTTTAATTGATTTGAAACTTTTTGTTCGCAAGCTTAATATGGCTGTGTTTTTTGATGCAAATGGTACTAATGATAATACTGTTTGTTCAAGCGATGTTTTAAAAAGATCTAGTAAATTCAATCCCCCACTACATGGGGTTCTGCTGACGTATGAACAAGTGTGCAGTAATGAATTTTGGGATATTATCCAAAAAACAGGGAAGAATTATGTTAACTTGAGTGAAACTGAAAAACAGTTGTCTGAATTTATGTATGACAAATCTGTGCGTATCATGAAACCTGATAAGGGGGGAGGGGAGGTTATCATGGACCTAACTGATTATAATAATAGGATGAATGCATTATTGTTAACTGATACTTATCAAGAAATCTCTAGAAATTAACTTAATGTGGACTATGCTAGAATTGATGTTCAGCTATTAGACATGTTGTTTCAAGGCAGCTTGATTTAGATGAGTATGATTTCTTGCATAACAAATGGCCCGTGATAGCAGGTATATTCGTGATTCCTAAAATCCATAAAGATATACAACCCCCCCCCCCCCCAGACCTATTGTGGATGGTAATAGGTGGAAGACTTACTACTTTTCCAAGTTTATAGACTATTGGTTAAGAGCGTCTGTTGGGTCTATTTCCCAGATTTGCAAAGACTCCTGGGATTTTTTAAAGAAAATAGGGAATGTACCTTTTCAGGCTGATTATATTTTGGTTACTATTGACGTTTGTGACCTATACTCTGTCTTCCCACCCGACACTGGGTTTAGATGGTTCGAGAATATTTTGGCAGAGGTAGGTATTTTGTCCCAAGATCATATTAACAATATCAGTGCCATCATGGAATTGGTCTTGTTAAACAATTTTTTGTTCTTTGAAAGACAACTGCTTAGACAAGTCAAGGGTGTAGCAATGGGGGCAGCGTGTGCCCCCAGTTTTGCAAATTTAGTTATGAGCTTCTGGGAAAAACATTTTGTGTTTAATTCCCCTTTTTGCTCTGGGTTTGCCTTTTACACATGCTTTCTGGATGATATTTTTATCATCTGGAAAGATAGTGAAGAAAGACTTAACAGCTTTTTCCAATACATTAATTCCACAACATAATTTTTAAGATTTGTTCATGGGTGTAATGATTTGAGTATTTCTTATTTGGACGTGACTGTTACTAAGGATTTGAGAAAAAAGCATCTAGTATCTAACATTTTTCTTAAAAGCACCTTTTCTAATAGCTGTTTACATTTTGAAAGCCACCATCCTCATTGCCAGAAAAAATCAGTGGTAAAAGGCCAACTGGTTAGACTTGCCAGAATGATTTCTGAGGATGAGGTTTTTGAGGATGAATGTCAGATTCTTTTGGAAATGTTCACTAAGTGGGGGTATCTCATGGAATTTTTAAAACCTACATTTGATAAAGTGGCAAGTAAGAGGAAAAGTGGATTTTATCTCCTTTTGTTATATCATAATAATACATGAGTTCAAGATAGTGTAATTGGAAACTTGGGTGTGGGCTCTGATGCTACCACAAGTGAAATTCAGGTGTGTGATGGAAATAAGTACAACAGGTCCTTTATTTGTACCCTTTCTTTGGATAGTCATGACATTGTACAGTGAGAAATAATTGGCTACTGATATCTGCGAACCCCCAATTGTGTAGATTATTAGGTGATAAACCAATTGAGGTTTATAGGAAGGACCTTTGTTTCAAACAGTTATTGGAGAGAACACATAGTAGGGATTGCATTTCATCTGGCACCCGAAGTAAGTCCAAGTGTGGATGTTGTAGAACTTGTCCTCATATATTAGTAGGCTGTCAGTTTTTTCTTAATGGGTTTAAGGTTCTCATTAAGGAGAAATGTAATTGTAACACCAAATGGGCTATTTATGCTGCCTGCTGTTTGGATTGTTCTGCCTATTACATAGGCAAAACTATTAGACGGGTGAGAGAAAGAATATACAAACATGAAAGAGATATTAAAAATAAAAAAGACACGAATGCTTTGTTCAGACATATCCAAAAAAACCCGGACACAAATTTGGGTATTTTGTCATAGAACAGCTTAAGAGGGATGATAGGGGTAGAACTGTGGAAGAACATTTACTTGTGAGGGAATTGAAATGGCAGCTCAAGCTAAATTCCCTAGTGGAGCCAGGACTTAATGATACTTGCTCCATTTCACCTATTTTATTTCTTAAAAATTTAGAATGTTAATGTGATTGTATTTGAACATTTAGTATTTTTAATTTAAATAGTTTTTTTATCTTAGAATGAACTGTTCACAGTTTTTATTTGTTTAATTAATGAGCTTAGAGTCATGCAATGGTTTTAATTACTATTTATACTGATTGAATGGGCTGATTCATTGTTCTGATGATGTCCTGATGGATGAAAGCACTAAACCTTTTTGTTTCTGTTGCTGGTGTTCCAATAAACAGTTTTCAATGTTTTTTTGGCTTCTGGTTTGGTTACCATTCTGTGCGGTGAGAAGTACTGTGTTATAATTTTCATTTTATCCTCGACATATGGGACAGAGTCCCCAGCTACCTTAGGCCTTGGGTGGATTTAAGGAAGGATATTCCTGAGTACCATAGAACCAAATGGCATTACTTTCTACCAACTGTCATGCAAGCTACACTGTAAATAGATGATTTTTCTTGTTTTATAAGCCTTTTTGGCATGTGCATGGTGGGATAATGTTATTTTGCATAACATTAAAGGCTGTAAATGGTATAGAACAAATATGAAGATGACCAGCAAGCAGATGGGATATCAAAACATGAGTAGAAAAGGCTTAAGCAGGATGAAGGAGGGTGAAGTAGACAGATATACATCAATGGCTACAAACTCATGGATTTAATATTAATATGATAACTAGGCATTGCATTACCAAGGGCAGCCACTGAGGCTATCCGACTGTGAGGAGCCACTGAGAAGACACATTTCTGGGCCATGTAGTACACTTATAAACTGGATACAAAACAGTGTAAAACAACATTACCCATATTGTAGTTAGGTGTGTGTTGTATTTATTTTTGGACCAGTTAGGAGATTGCTAATAGGAGTGCAGTCCGAGAGTAAAAGGGTAAGCAGTGCACACAGAGGGTAGCGCTCAGAGTGAACTGAGAAGGAATGAGCTGGGTGGGTGTGCATTAGGAGGATATGTCATAACTTTGAAACTCTAAATGCTGGATGATTCAGTATTTACATTTAGTCAGACAGTGCCAAACTCCATGATAGAATGTACACACTGATGATAGGACTGTGTTACCTTAGAAGAAAGGAACACATGATAAGCAAAACAAGATGACTGCATCTGCATGGTTTTGAAATCATCAATGTGTCACTCACATTCAACATAACAGAGCATTAGCTATAGAGTCATATTTAGGGGAAAGTGTCGATAAAACACTTTTCAGAGTAATGGAACATAGGATAGCAATACAACACAAATACAGCTGAATGTGATTGAACCCGTGCCTGTGCCACTCATTTCCCCTGAACCAAAGCATTAGTAGGTTATACCACTGAAGCACTCAGAGGTAAGTCATTACGAAAACAAAAGAAAAGGAAATATTGCAAGGTACTGGCATACAGTAGCATGTTAAAAATGTAATACTGCAAAACAACCTCACACCCTCAGAGGATTAGAACCCTGCAGCTGTTGCACTGAGAATGGACTCATCACATCATGAATACATTGAGGCCTTCACATAGAAGTCATTAACTTTACAGTATATCAGTATTGTTTGGTGAAGTGCAAGCACGCTCAGCTCATTTGCTCAACCAATGTCAAGTTCTTAGGTAATTCATAATATGTTTCTTCAGTTTTGATATAGAACTGGAACAATCATTTTCCTGTGGTTATACATGACCAGTGATGTTACTTTATACCAACTGTCATGCAAAAAATGACCACAGAAAGATGATGTCAATATATAAACCATTTTGGGGCATGAGTGTGATATGTTTATCAGTTTTCTGGCAAAATTAAAAGTTGGAAATGGGATTATAGGACAGAGATGAAAATGGAAAGTAAGTATAGTGTAGACAGAACACAAGGTGAGCAACTTAGAAATTACCAGGATGGAGGTGGGATGGGAGAATACCTCTCAACTTCTTAGTTAAAAAATACCAAGAAAGAAGATTGTTGATTATTTACTGGCTTAAATCCTCAATGATTTGTCAGACAACTAAACTTTTTATGTTGAACTAGTGGAGCTAATTTATGCATTAAATAAAGGCCTGTGAAGTGGGAATTTTTTTTTTCTGGACAGATGCCTTTTTTATTTTTTATTGAGAAGGGAAAGTTAGGGAAGGAAGTCAGTAAGAGGTAGGTGAGAGGGCAAATTTGGTTGCAAGGGGAGTCAGACATGCTTGACAGAGTGGGGGTAACACAATGAGAGATGGGGACACAATAGTGAACGAGACATCAGACAAACAGAGGGAAGACAATAGTAAGGGAAGGATTTTATAACATACAGAGATGATTATAGACACAAAAGGGAGGCAGGCACCAGGTGTGGGCTAGGATGATGCAGTCTCTTCCAGCTTTGTCACAGTGGGAGATTACTACTCACCCTGGGAGCCATTATCACTGGGTCTTGTCTCAAGACCTGTAGGCAAAGCTGAGTAGTGATACAACTGAACAAAACAATGGAACATGGTCTCTATATAGCCAATGCCGACATTGAACCTCCTGTCTACTGTCTTTCCCAAAAACAGTGCCAGCTCAGGATGGGTGACAAAACTGTCACCTCCACTTGCACTGCTATCAGCAGGTACCAGTGTAATAGCCTCTGTGAAGAGCTATGCAGATGATGCAGGTAGGGTAGAAGGTGTGGAGACAATTCTGGCAGGCTGAGATCCAAATGTGCTGGGTGTCTCTGTTGGTGGTTGTGGTGGTGCTGCTGCTGCCACCTGTGGGGTGACAACAGGTCATACCGGTGGGGTCAATCCAAATCTCGCTACTGCTGCATATAATAGTAACAGAAATGAAGAAACATAAAAAAACTGAAAAAAGGAGCAGAACAAACAGGGTGGGGGTGGGAAGAGATATAAAGAAGTAATGAAATTACGTTCTTAATTAGTATTTCATACTCATAAAATATCACAAAGGAAAACAGCTCTTGTAATAATATGACCTACACAGTTATTTAAACTTTTTTTTAATTTTATCAGTTTAACTATTTTAATGACTACAATTATATCATGACAACAGCATTGAACCCACAGTCATCTGAATAATCTTAGACCAAACAGACTTAAAAATAAGAGCCACTTATCCTGCTATACATGGGCTGGCATGCAGAAGCAAATGCCTAACACTGCAGAGTCATACTAATTCCAATAAGGAATTGTTGCATGTCTCGTGTATTCAGATGAGACACTGAAGATGGGTATGGCTTCAAGTCATTTATTATACATACACACATCAGGAGCTGTAACTTGTACATATACTTCGTACTTCAAATGCTTACTGACTGACTTGTCATTTCTAACGCACAGACACACACACACACACACACACACACACACACACACACACACACACACACACACGTGCAACTCCATTCAAGCTTACATTCACACTGAGTACACAAATCTCGCACGTGCTCAGTAACTTATATGCACGTGCTGTTTAGCTAAAGTGGCTGACAAGGTTCAATATACACACTGATCTACAGGAATGCAAGTACTGACAGATGTCCTGCTGTAAAAATAGTATACCATAATTTTAATTGGTGCCTATTAGTATGTAAACAGACATATCTTTTACAACAGAATTTATGCTTAGCCTGACATTCTTTTAGGCACACCAGTCTGTCCCAGTGTATCTTCCGGTTCCTTTCAATCTCTGTAGGAGTTGGAAATATAGAAACCAAAATGAAAAGGTGTATGTTGTCTTGCATTGGTATGATATTTGGCTAGGGACAGAATTGTATGCTTATCTCTTTTTAATTTCCTCAAGTCTTTTGGGTTTCTAATACCATGATGGGAATGGACCCCATTCCTAAGTCAAAGTATGATTAAATTCATAAAATTAGTCTTGTTTCAATCTTTATCCGTGGTAGTGGTGCTGCGGTAGCGTTGTCGCCTCACAGTAAGACGCTGTCCGGTTCGATTCTCAGCTAGAGCGTCTTCTGCATGGAGACATACATGAATGGGCGTACCTTCGTTGAAGGTTGTGCATCAGGGCTGGCAACTCGGCACATAAAAATCAACTGCCAATCATTAGCGGACGGGAGTTCCGCTGTGGCTACGCCTAACTGAGAAAAAGCCGAAAGACACAACAAGTCTTGTTTCAATCTTTGACTTTAGAAAAAAACTGCTCATTGCAGCACCCGCAATGTGCCCAGCAATGACTCCTTCTGCAATTCGTACAGAGTTACATATATTGGTAACATATCTATGTATGATTGCAAATTCTTTTTTATAAGACCCGTTGCTCCTTCTACTACTGGAACTGTCTGGGTATACTTCTTCAATACTGACCGGGTTTTTGCCTGCAAATCTTAATATTTTATGACTTTATGTCTCTCTGTACTTAAGAGACTGTAGTCAATGGGAGTAGCAATTTCAATGATCAATGCTACTTTTGTCTTCTTTTCATGGACTACTACATCTGGTTTTCTCACATCTATGTTTTGAACTGTTGGTAATGGATGATCCCATGTGATATAGACCATCATTTTCTATGATGCTTTGTGGCTCATGTTTCTAGTGTTTTTCAGCTACTTCAATATTATAATGTTTGCACAATCCCCAATGCAACAGTCCTGCTACATTATTATGCCTTTCAGTATACAGTTCTTCTGCCATTAGTATATCACAACCAGCAACAAGATGTGTGACTTTTCCCAATTCTGTTTTAAAAAAACTATATTTTTCTGTTTCTCCCACATGTTCAATGGCTTTGTAAGCCAAGGTGTATGTAGTCCACTATGTTGGGCCACCAATATTAACCTTTCATCTTTTGGTTTAATTTCACATCTCCTTAACCACTCCTGCATTCAATCCAGATCAACATGAGGCTGTTCCAAGAGTTTTCTATACTTGCAACTATAGTTATGCATTTTCCACATTTCTTGCCTTCTCATCTGATCCTTCACCTTATATTCTTTCTTTTGTTTTTTTGGCACATTCAGTTGCTGCATGATTTTTATCTACTTCTATTTTGATTTCTGTTCCCACTTGACGCTGATATGCTTCTGTTAAACTAAGCAGCAAAGTCATTTTAAACTTATTTGCCTCATGTTTCAAAACTTTCACTACATTTGGGTCTTGTGAGGTCAGCAGATATGTATGCAGTCCCACAATTGCAGGTCTATACATGTAATCAATTTCAAGGAGGCCCATACCTCTGTCAGAACAGGGAATACATATAATCTTGGTATGCACTGATTTTTATAAATCATTTGATGAATATGAAGCATCCTTCTTGTTTTCCTGTCCAATCTATCCAATACCTTTTGGGGCCAGTCAAACACTCCAAAAAATGAAGTTATGTACTTACCATAACATTCCATCTGTGTTGTCCATTTTCATTCTTCCTAAACCATTGGGTTCAGATCCGAACCTTGGATCTGACTTGGCTGTTATTATAGGTCATGCCCAACCCATAATACACCAACCCCTAATATACCTCAGATCTTATTTGCTAGATGGCATAAACAGTAAAGCAGTAAATATTAGAATAATGTTCCTAAGAAAGGAAACCAATATCTGATACAAGACACTGTGGTATCTTTATAACATCCCATTCTTCCAGAAGTCCATGATGACCAATGTTGGGGGTTGGTGGGTGGGGAGTTGAGGAAGAATGGAAATGGACAGTCCAGATAGAACTTTATGGTAAGTATATAACTTCTTTACCTCATGTTGTCAATTTTCATTAATCCCCCATTCATTAGGACAGAGTCCCCAGCTACCTGAAATGCCAGAAAGACTCTAAGGAAGGATGTTTCTGAGCAGGGTTGAACCAAAGGCTGCTCCTCCTCTTGAGACCAGATCCAGTTTGTAATGGGTAATAAAAGTATGAGAATTAGCCCAAGTAGCAGCTCTGCATATGTCATCCATGGAATGACTAGATAAAAATACTGACGAGGTTGTCTTAGATATAGTAGAGTGGGCTCTTAAAGGTTTTGATAATGAAATGTCAAATTTATTATAGACAAAGGATATGCAGTCAGTAATCCATCTTGCCAATGTCACCTTTGTAACAGATTTGCCTAGTTTGCTGTCTGCAAAGGATATAAATAACTGATCAGACTTTCTAATCTCTTTTATTCTGTGTAAGCAGAATCACAATTGTCTATGAACATCCAGCAATTGTAACATATATTCACTTTTGGTTTCAAATTTTAGAAAGAAAATGGGCTAGTTAATAGACTGATTGATACTGAATTCTGACACCACCTTAGGAAAGAAGGAGAGGTTGGTTCTTAATGCCACCCAATCCTTATGGAAAATCAAGTAAGGAGGTTGAGAGGATAGAGATTGAAGTTCTAAAATTCACCTGGCAGAGGTAATAGCCACTAGAAATATCATCTTCCACGTCAGAAATTTAAGACCGCATTTTCTTGCTGGTTCGAAGGGGGAATGGATTAAGGCCTGCAGTAGAAGATTCAAATCCCAAGGAGGAGTATGATCTTTGTAAGGTGGTCTAAGTAAAATAGTACCTTTTAGGAAGGCCTTCCATATCTTAGTAGAGGCTAGGAAAGAATTGTCAGCTCCTATATGAAAGCTAGAGAGTGCTGCCAAGTGAACTTTATTGGAAGAGGAGCTAGCTCCTTCATAAAAAATTCCTAAGAAAAACTCTAGGACACTTTGTGTAAGGGATGAAAAAGGATCAATATGTTTTTGATGTGCCCAAGCAAACCTCTTCCATTTACTTTTGTAGATTTTCCTAGTAGAAGCTTTATGGGATGACAAAAGTATATGACGTACAGGAGACAACAGCATAGGTTGCCTGGCTATTAACAGAAGTGGAGAAACCACCCTGTTAGCTTGAGGTTTGAAATACCTGAATGAATCATGTCTATTGGGTGAGACAGGAGGTCTGGAATTGGATCCAGAATCCATGGTGGGTAAAGAAGATGAAGCCAAAGGAAGGGGAACCAAACCTATCAAGGCAAGTAAGGTGCAATGAGGATGACTTTGCTCTTCAACCTTGCAGCTTTCTATAGAAACTTGGCAATCAAGGGAGTTGGTGGACAAGCACAAAAAAAATACAGTTTTGTACCTACCATAAATGTAGATGTTCGAGTGCTCATACAGCTGCAGTCATAACAGATGGGTTATCCTGCCGTCAGGCGGGTCCTCGGTCAGCCGAATTCCAAAGTCTAGGTCCGGCGTCGGTTGTCGTCGCTTCTTCCCTGATGTCAGTGCGGCAGGGGTATAAAAGAGCCAGCCGACGCCATCTTCTTCAGTTTTTCTTGCCCCAGATGTCAGGTGCCCCCAGAAGGAAGGCAAAACATAAACTTAGGTAATCATGCAATATAGAATAATCATAAAACAGTAGTTGCAAGCAAATACACCATAAAAGAATACCCCAAATAGATTGTATGAGAAGGTGTTTGTCACAAGGCCTGTCCTAAGAGGGGATGGAGGGGGGGGAAACCTGGACTGCAGCTGTATGAGCACTCGAACATCTACATTTATGGTAGGTACAAAACTGTACTATGTTCATCGTGCATACAGCTGCAGTCATAGCAGATGGGTAGAATCCCAAAGCTAAGTAGGGGTGGCAGGCACTAAGTGGAACTAGGAGGAGCAAGAATGCCCTGCAAGACAGCTGTAGCAAATCCCGCTCTAGATTTTGAGTAAAGTGGAAGGTGATAGTGTTTGGAGAAAGTGTGCACTGAACTCCAAGTGGCTGCTTCCAAAATGTCCTTGGTAGGAACCCCCCTGAGGAAAGCTGCAGAGGTAGCTGTGGCCCTTGTGGAGTGGGGCCTGATGCTTGAAGGCACAGCTTTTCCATGAAATGAGTAACAAAAGCGTATGCAGTGGGCTATCCATTTTGAGATTGTCTGTTTGGAGACAGCCTTTCCTTGAGCACCTGTAGCATAGGACACAAAGAGTTGCTCAGATTTCCTGAATGGCTTTGTCCTGTCCAAATAATAACATAGTTGTCTGTGAATGTCCAAGGAATGCAGTAGTCTTTCCCCTTTGTTTTGTGGGTTAGGGTAAAAGGTAGGTAAGTGGATAGTCTGATTCAAGGCTACATTGGATACTACCTTTGGCATAAATGTAGGGTTGGTTCGTAAGGAAACTCTGTCCTGATGGAAAATGATGAAAGGTTGCACAGCCATGAGGGCCTGTAGTTCCGAAACCCTGCGTGCTGAGGTGATAGCCAGAAGGAAGGCTGTTTTCCATGACAAGTATTGTAGTTCTGTTGAAGCAGCTGGCTCAAATGGAGGAAGGGTCAGTTTTTCCAATATGAAGTTGAGGTCACAAGCAGGGACTGGTGGTTTCCTTGGGGGTTTTATATTCTTAGCCCCTCTGAGGAAATGCCTTAAGAGAGGATGAGAGAATAAAGGAGGATCTGTGTTGTAATGTGCAGAAATGGCTGAAGCATGGATTTTGATGGAGGAGAAGGAAAGTCCACTGTTTAACATCTCAGTTAGGTACTGTAATATTTGAGGTATATTTATTACCCAAGGATTCTGGCCCTTTTTCTGATTTCAGGCACAAAACCGCTTCCATTTGGCGGAGTAGGCTTTTCTAGTAGAAGGTCTTCTGGCCTCCAAGATGACATCCTGCACCTCCTTGGAGAGGAGGGTCTGTTGTGAAATCAAGGGATTCTCCATGTGGCTAGATTTAGGGTTTTGAGCTGGCTGTGAATAGTTTTAAAGTTGTGCTGGGACAACAGAAGAGGCACTAGAGGTAGGATCCATGGTGGGGAATGCGTCAGGCTCTTCAGGAGTGGATACCAGTGTTGTCTTGGCCAGTCTGGAGCAATGAAAATAATTTTCGGCCTCTCTGCTCTGGATTTTAGTAGAACTTAGGGCAGCAGAGGGAGAGGCGGAAAGGCATAGACTGTCAGTGTTGTCCAATTGAAGGAAAGTGCGTCCACTTTCCAGGCCTGTGGATGATAGGTCCTTGAGCAAAATTTTTCCAGTTGGTAATTTCTGTGGGTAGCAAAGAGATCTATGTCTGGCTGTCCCCATGCCTGAGTTATCTTTGTGAAAACTTGAGGATGCAACTTCCATTCGTGTGGATCTGTCATATTTCTGCTTAGGCTGTCTGCCAGTGTGTTTTCCTTCCCTGGCAGGAATTGTGCCTGAAGTTGGATTTGCAATTCCAGAGCTGTGTTCCAAAGGGTCATGGCTAGTCTGCACAGGGGGTATGAATGAGTTCCCCACTATTTGTTTATGTACCACATCACTGTGGTGTTGTCTGTCCTTATCAATAGCTGGCCTGGATGCAGAAGGTCTTTGAAGGCCATAATAGCATTTTGCACTGCTAGCATTTCCTTTTGGTTGATGTGTAGGTGCTTCTCTTTTTGGGACCATTTTCCCTGAATGCACTGATCTTTCATGTGTGCCCCCCAGGCGTAGTCCGAGGCATCTGTTGTGATGATTTGATTTGCTTGAGGTATGCAGAAAGGGAGACCTTTGTTTCTTTGGCATGCTTGAGCCCACCACAGAAATTCTTTTTGAAGACATGGAATGAGTGGTATAATTGTTTCCAAACAGTGGCTGTGTTGAGACCATAAGTTTTTTAGGTACCATTGAAGTTTCCTCATATGCAGCTTTGCACATGGGACCAGCAGGATGCAAGATGCCATGAATCCCAGAGCCTGCAGGACTCTTGCAGTCAGCCTGGTGAAGGTTGCCATTTTGCTGAAGTATTGAGATAGTTGCCCTTGTTTGTCTGGCGTGAGGTAAGCCATCTGGGTGCTTGTATTCAAGCTGGCACCCAGGAAAATTATTGTTTGAGAGGGTATTAGTTTTGATTTCTTTTTGTTGACTGTGTATCCCAGAAAGTTCAACAGTCTTATTACAAACGCCAGGTGTTTCACAAGTATGTCCTTGCTGTCCACGTGGATCAGGCAGTCGTCCAGATATGGGTATATTTGTATTCCTTGAAGTCTGCAGAAGGCAATTACTGATGCCAGGCATTTCGTAAACACTCTGGGTGCAGTAGATAAGCCAAAGGGCAATGCAGAGAATTGATAATGGGTTGAACCTGCAAGAAATCTGAGGTATCTTCTGCAATCTTGTCTGATAGGGACATGCAGGTATGCCTCCTTGAGGTCCAATGTTACCAGCCAAGACTCCTTGCCCAGCATGGGAAGAAGCTGCTGTAATGTGAGCATCTTGAATTTTGGTACCTGTAAATATGTGTTTAGGATGGATAGATCTAAAATAGGTCTCCAATCTTTGTCCTTCCTTGGTACCAGGAATAGTCTGGAATAAAACCCTTGACCTTGTTCTTTTGCAGGCACCTCTTGAATAGCTTTCATGTCCATGAGAGTTGAAATTTGTTTTTGTGCCTCTGCCCTTTGATTTTGTGGCAGGTTTGGCATGCCTCTCATTTTTGGAAGGGTGTGAAAGTGGAATCTGTAGCCTCTGTCTATAATGTCCAGGATCCATTTGTCTTTTGTGACAATATGCCAATTTCTTGAGAATAATGCCAGTTTTCCCCCTAAAGGTGCTGCCATTAAAGCTTTGCTTGGCAGGCAAAGGGGAAAGTCATTGTGTCTGCTTTCTGAATGACTGTGATCTATCTTCTCCACCTCTTGGGGTTGGTGCTTGCCATTGCCTGTCTCTGAATGATCCTTGAGATTGCCCTCTACCTCTCGGGCACCTGTATCTGCCTCTTTGAGGTCTTTCAGTGGCTGGAAAGGACCAATTTTTTGAAGGCCAGTTTCTGCTGAAACGTGGAGGTTGTACCTGCAGGAAATCTTTCACTGTTTGCATTGATCTCGCCTTTTCCTCCATTTTCTTTAGTACCTCCTCAGCTTTAACACCAAACAATACATCTTTTTGAAGAGGTGCATCTAGTAATTTTGCTTTGACATGATCTGGTAAGGCTTGTTCTTTGAGCCAAGCATGTCTACGTATGACAGACCCTGTAACAGCAGCTCTACATGAGGCCTCTAAAGCATCAAAACCACACTGCAAGGAATGTTTACCCACTTGCTCTGCACTATGCAACAAATCCTGCAACTCTTTTAAATCTGGTTGCTCAGGTTGTGTCATTTTGCTTTTCAATTCAGATAATAAAAACTGTTGATACTTTAACATATGGAACTGACAGTTTAATGTCCTCATGGTTAAAGTGGCCGAGGTGTACACCTTTTTCCTCCACCTTTCTAAAGCTCTGGAATCTCTCTCTGAAGGTAATGGGCTTTTAGCAGTAGAGGCCTTAATTCCCTTGGGACCCTGTGAAATAGTTTCTGGGTCAGCAGTATGGCTTTTGTATAGGAACTGGTGTGAATCTGGAACCCGGTAATACCTGTCAGGTTTAACAGGAGCCGGAGTAAAGAATCTGGGTTGAGGCTGGCTTCTGTGTACACATCATCTAATATATCTAAGACAGGAGGGATAGCCAGAGGCCTATGCTGGGGGAGCAAGAGAAAATCCCTGAGCCTTTTCTTGGAATCTGAGTAATCTTGGCCTTCCCAGTGAAAGTGTTCCCTCAAAGTATGTAGGGTTTCCCCAAAAGAGTAGTCCTCAGGGGGGGAGACCGAGGGAATAGACTCCTCTGCATCAGAGTCTTCAAAAGGAGAATATGTATATTCCTGGTCCTCAGAATGTTCAGAGGTAATAGAGGCTTGATCTGAGGAAGGGTAGTCTTCCTCTAATCTGGGCCTTTTATCCGAGGGGGGTTGAGAACCCCTGATAAGAGTAATCAAATCCTCAGCCATTTTGAGCATCTGTTTTTTAGGCATGGGGCCTTGAGAAGGGGTCTGTGGTCCCTGTTTTTTAGTTTTCATGGCTGCTTTAGATTTTGTGAAAGCCTTAATAGAGAAGGAGGAAGGCCTGAAGACACCTTGAGAAATGGCAGGCCTGTCTAAACTCTGGGTTTCCCCGCAAAAGTGGCGTCAGTATCTGTAGTCGGAGTGGGGGCCAAGGAGCCTGCGACCTCGGGCACAGAAGACACTGGTAATGAAGTGTCATCGGTAGCCAGGGGCTGCATAGGTGCCTCGCTGAGAACCGTAGAACTGGTTGTCGGCCTTAGCATGGTGTCAGTAGAAGTCACAGACCTCGTATGTCAGTCCTTATCCTTGCGTCTTTTACCCAAAACTGGAGTCGGAGTATCCGACGACATAATATAATTAAATTTTTTACCAAAATAGTGATGGGCGAACTCCGCCCGACGCTTAATAGTGCGTTTGTTGAATCTAGCACAAAAACGGCAGGCCGAGACGTCGTGGTCTGGGCCTAAGCAAGGTATACAGAAAGAGTGGAAATCCTTATGCGGTATTTGCTTCCCACATGAAATGCAATTATTAACTTTGTCTGACATCGGTCTGAGGCAAGAAAAGTTTCCCCAACGGGGTACTTAGCTTTCAAGAAGACTTCGGCTGAAATATTTTCGTAAATCTCAGGAGCTGGCCGACCGGCACTTGCGAACTGCTTCTGCTTCGGGCACCGCGCGGCAAGAAAGAGTGAAGAAGATGGCGTCGGCTGGCTCTTTTATACCCCTGCCGCACTGACGTCAGGGAAGAAGTGACGACAACCGACGCCGGACCTAGACTTTGGAATTCGGTCGACCGAGGACCCGCCTGACGGCAGGATAACCCATCTGTTATGACTGCAGCTGTATGCACGATGAACATCCAGAAGGCCAATCATGGAGCAGAGCATCTTTTAGTGATTCCCCCAGTGAGGGGACTAGGGTAAAGAAGCTGCTGCACTTGTTGCTTAGGGGAGAAGCAAAAAGATCCCAGCAAGGCTGGCCCCACTGATGGAAAATCATTTCTGTCACCTTCATGTTGAGAGACCACTCGTGAGGTAGAAGAATGGACCTGCTCAATTTGTCTGCTATCACTTTGGACTACCCCAGAATGTGTGTCAGTATCAGTAAGCATTTGGATGAGATCGCCCATTGCCACACTTTGTGTGCTTCTCAACACAAGGGGTAGGATATGGTTCCTCCTTGTTTGCTGATGTATCAAACTACTGACATATTGTCTGTTATGGATCGCAGTTGTCCCCAGAGGTACAGCATCCTGAAAAGCTTGCAATGCTAAAAGCACTCCATTCATCTCCAGGACATGTATATGCAAATTGGCCTCTTCGGGGGACCAAGTGCCTTGGACTGTTTTTCCTAGAAATGTCCCCCCACCCAATCTGGGATGCATCCATGGTCACTATGGCCTTGG
Organism: Protopterus annectens; assembly: GCF_019279795.1. Taxonomy (NCBI): domain Eukaryota; kingdom Metazoa; phylum Chordata; order Ceratodontiformes; family Protopteridae; genus Protopterus; species Protopterus annectens. Next base: position 1,187,753,239 of record NC_056735.1, on the reverse strand, counting down.
GTTGAAGGAGAATTAACGGCCGGCTTTGTAGAACCTGATCTGACATTATCCACCACCAAAGTTATTTTTTGCAAGCCTGTGTGATCCACTGATAAAGAATTGACCACTGAGATGGTAGCATCCACTGAAGAATTATCATGTGAAATCTTGCCAGGGGGACAAGGCATTGACCCCAAGGCTTCAAGAATCAATCGGGCTGAAATTTTGGTGGTGTGAACAATTTTTGTGACCTAGAATCTCAATGTCTGCACTTTGGCTAATGGAAGTGAAGCTGCTGTAGATACTGTAGTGAAAATTGCCCCTATGAACTCCAGTGTTTGAGATGGCTGCAACTGAGATTTGTTGTAATTTAATGCAATTCCTAGAAGGGAGCAAGTTTGAAGTACCTGGTCTCTTGCTATTATGAGTAAATTCCTTGTCAGGGCAGTGATGTCATCTAAATATGGAAACACCCAGAATTCCTGTAGTCTCAAGTGAGCTGCCACCACTGCCATGCAACTGGTGAACAGCCTGGGGACTGTGTTGAGATCAAAGGGCAGGGTTATGAACTTGTAATGATTGGCTCCAAACCAGAAGTGTAAAACCCTTCTGAACCACTTGTTCATTTTTATGTGACAGTACGCATCTTGAAGGTCTACTAAGCACATCCAATTCTCCTTGCCTAGAAATGGCAAGATGGACTGAACCATGGCCATCCAAAACTTTGAGTGTCGAACTGACTTGCTCAATTTGCTGAGATCCAGAATCGGTCTCCAGTCCCCTGTTTTCTTTGGCACTAAAAGGAATCTTTAGTAAGTTCTGAATCCTCTCTGGTCTGTTGGGACCTCTTGGGTGACTCATTTTTCTAGCAGCATTTGTATTTCCAGTACTGCTGCTTTCCTCTGATTGGCTGGAACATCAGGAAACTTTTGTCAGGATTGGGGTGGGAGGGAAAAGGGAATTACATAACCTCTGGAAATAATCCTCTGCACCCAGGTATCTTTTGTGATATCTAGCCAGGCATTCTGGTGCAGGGATAAATTACACCAGATTGCCTCCAGAGGGGGACAATAGGGCCTGTCAGAGAATGTGTCTCTAGACCCTTAGTTTTGCAGGCCACCTCTAGTGCATGGGCAGTCTTCTATTAGCATTTCCCCCTCTGCCTGTGGGAGAACCATCTCCATGTGTATCTTAGAAAGGACCCTGAGATTTTTTGAACCACATTTTCCACCCCCCTTGCTGACTCCTAGAGAAGCCTTTGAGGGGTTGACAAATGTACTCCTACAGCAGAGAGAGTCATTCCATCTTTTTCACACCTGGAGAGTGTATCCTTCACTTTGGGGCCAAATAAGGAAGATCCATCAAAGGCAGCACTGATGAAAGAATACTTGAGGGGCTCCACAAAATCACGCAAGTCCATCCAGGCAGGCCACTTTATTGTGATGCCTGAACTCACCACCCTTGAGGTACCCTCAGCTGATTGAGAGATAAGCCTCATGGACAAATTTGAAATGGACTGAAGGGTTGCCATCTGCGAGGCTACCAAAGCATGAGTCTCGGCAGTAGTGGTCCCTGAAAGACTATTTGACAGTTTTTATACCAAATCTCTTTGCAACCTAGTGAATTTGCCAAATACTTTAGTGACCTAAGAGCAAAGGTCGCTGAAGCATAGATACACTTCCCAAATCTGTCCAAAACCCTAGACTATCTAATAGGGGGATGGACAGTGGAACTTTGTTCCACCAGTTTTTTCTTCATGGCTACCATCATGACCATGGCATCTACTGATACTCCCTTGCTCCAGAATTCCCTTCCTGTCAGAGGTGCTAGAATTTGGTCTGGTCTCTTGGGGATAGGTTCAACTGCATCAGGTTCCTTCCATGCTCACTGAGAGATCAAATCAATGAGGTCACCAGCAGGAAGAGTTACCCAGGAGGTAGATGGGCCAGATCCAAATGCCTTCAGGAACACCAAATCCACTGGAGAAGGGATTTGGGAGGACCAACCACTTCATTGTTTGAGAATCTCTACAATGTCTCCAAATGAGATGTCTTCGGGTGGTAATCTAGGGGATCCTTCCCCTTCATTGAAATCGGTGTCTTCTGTGATAGATTCCTGTGGGGAATCCCAGTGCCTCCTTTTGCACTTTCTCTTCTGGGGTACTTCCTGAGTGTGATGTTCTGGGGAAGTGTCAGAAGAGATGCTGATAACCTGCTGGGTAGCCAGGAGAGGTTGGATTTGCTGTCCTTGTGGAGTCGAATGTTGAGGCTCAAAGTGCAGAGACACATGAGATGTTGAAGGAAGATGCAAGGGGGTGAGATCATCCATCCCAAAGCAGAGAATACTCTCTGCACTACCTCAAAGGCAGACTGCCCCAGGGATAAGGAAGCCAATGGAGTGGAGAAGCCATGCTTCCACTCCATTGGCTCCATCTGCCCCAAAGTCAATCTACCTAAGGCAGAGGTTGGAGCAGAGCTGTTCAAAGCCGAGGCTCTGAGGGGCAGAAACGGCTCCAAAAACTTTGAAGTCAACTCCAACACCTTGGATCTGAGTGGGATGCTACAGCTCTGAGAGACACTCAACTCCAAACTTGTCACAGCCAGGTTGCTCAGAGAAACCCTTGTATCCAAGGAACACCTATATTTGTGTCGATCCAAATAGTCGCGGCAAACTCAGATCCAAGGACTCCAAAATGAAATGCCAAATCAGAGAAGGAACCGATAGTGTAAGAGTAGAGATGGCCAAGACTTCCTAACCTGAAGGGGTAGGAGCTGGGAGAACCCTCCATCTGTATCTGTATCGAGAGAAACTTTTTTCATTATTTTATCCATGTTGGCTTCGGTGAGACTCCTGGAAGAACAAGATGAAGCAATTAACAGTGATTTGGAAAGCTGTCTCTCTAGGAAGGGAGATGGGACCCTAGGCAGCACTGGGTTTATGGAGGGAGAGTATCAGGTCCAAGAGATTGATTTAGGATCTGATATACTCAGATCTGATGATGTTTTGTGGAATCCAGTTGAAGCCTTTGAGCCGAAAGGCTTCAGATCTGATCTGAACTTTTTTGATGGTGGCTCCATTGGGGATGAAGTCGAAGATCTCAATTTCTTTGGGAACTTTTTAGCAGTCTCCTTGGAAGTGATCTTAGGAAGTGAGCCCCAGAAATGGCTTCTGAAAAAGTAGTAGGGAGAAGTCCCTTTAGAAATAGCTTATTCTTATAGTCCGATAATGCTCACAGATTAAAGCTTTTGAAAATATTACATTCTACATTAAGATGCTCTGGGCCATAAACAATAGACATAACAATCATGAGCGTCTGAACAAGGTAGCTTATAGCCACACTTTCTACACTTTTTAAAGCTTTTTTCTGACATTTTTGAAAAAGAAAGCAAGAATTTTTTTTTTTTTTTTTTTTAACAAAGGGTAAGGAGGAAAAGTACCGACAATGGTACAAAAGAATACAAAAATGGTGTAGTAGGGAAAAGTGATAGCAAGAAAGGACATAAAATATTTAAACAATGGAGATATTAAATGGAAAAATTACAGAAACTGTATTCTAAAAATACACTACGTGTACAAAGGGAGAAAGAGGAAAAAGTAATTTAAACTAAACTTATATTTAATGTTGCTCAAGTGCAAAGCTGACCACGTCTATTTGCGAAAGCGGCAAACGAGATCTGAGGTATGTTAGGGGTTGGTACATTATGGGTAAAAAGGAGCTTGAGAGTTTCAGTTGGCCACGAGATGTAGTAACAGCTGAGTTGGATCTGAGGACTGAATCCAAACCCAATGATTGAGGAATGAATGAAAATTGGCAACATCAGATCTGTAAGTTAGGACAGGAAGAGCAAACTGATTTATAGCTTGGACTTTGTTCCTATATGTCAACGCTGTTTTTAGTATTAATTTAAGTCTTCTAAAATATTCCTTACTAAGTTTTACTTGCATTTGTCCATGTTTTATTGTTGATCCTTCATCGGTTCCCAAATATTTATACACTCCCTATTGCTCAAGTTCTTTTATATCACATTCCTGTCCCAAACTGATATTTTCTTGGTGCCGCAGCTTTCCTGCTTTAAAGGTTGCTTTTGCACATTCATCAAGACCAACTGACATTCTTATATCATCTGAAAAAGTTTTGACCACTTGCAGTAGTGCTTTCAGTTCCACATCTGATGAACTATACAGTTTTAAATCATCTGCAAAAAGAAGATAAGAAGTCTTTACACTTTGTTGTTTCCTGGGAGCCAGATTGTAGCCATGACGTAATCTGTTAAGTAGATAATGTAATGGGTTAAGGCAAGACAAAAGAGCAGCAGTGACAGAGAGTCACCCTGGAATATCCCCCTTTGAATTTTTATCAAATAATAATTTGTCCTTTATCATGGCTTAACTGAAAAGTGGTTTGCAACTGTTTTATGGTCGCTGTAATGTAATCGATCAGTGTAGGTTGTATCTTATACATTTTAACCACTCTTTTATTCATGAATGTGGGATAATATCAAAAGCTTTTTATAGTCTATCTATGCCATACTTAGATTCTTCCCCTTTTTACAGCTCCCCATTTTATTGCTTACAATATGGAGGAGGTGATTGTGCAATGACTTCAGCCTACCATCAGCTGAGAAGGTTGGGCTTGCTGCACCTCAGGTCTCTACAGTGGTGATGGCACTATTCCGCCACACATGGGATACCAGTAGCATGGATGACAGCCTTGACCAGTCTATTACAGGCATCAGCTTTATATGGTGACCACAAGTATAGCCCTCCTTTAAAAGCCTGCAGCTGTAATGCTTATAGAGGGTGCCAGAAAAATCTTGGATTCCTCCTCACACCACCTCTTGTACTCTAAAAAGAAAACTACCCTCACCTTCTCCAGCCATACTTGTCTCACCCTTCAAGATCTCAGGAAGAAAATGACAGGGAATTAGCAGCCACATGACTTCTTGCATGTTTTAGCCATTGAGCAAAGGCAGGCACAGGCAGCCATCTCATTTGAGAGATGGATAGCAAAATAATAAAGATGGGTGCTGCATTATTATTATTATTAGTAGTAGTACTATTCCAAAGGCATTTTAAGGTGTGGAAAATGGCAATTCTCCATATCTCTGTTTGCTGCTGAGATTAAATGCTCAGAAACAACTCCATCTTCAGATGAGATGTCTGTGTCTAATGCACATTGTGGCCAGCCAATGCATGGGTATGCACAGTCTGGCGTTTTGTAGGCATCAATTTACTATATGTATTTGCTTAACTCTTGCAGTTTTGTTGTAAAGCTATGTGCAATCTGCTGCCTCTTTGCTTGTTCCACAGCATTCTGTGCCTACCGCCATCGTTTGAAGAATTCTTGTCTGCAGGTTTTGCTCTGACAGAATGTATGAAACCTTAAGGGTCAAACTGAGATGAGGTGCTATCTCCCATGCTATCACAGCAAGCCTGCAAAGAGGGTAAGATCTGATACCCCCTTTGCTTATGTACCCCATCATTGTGGTGTTGTCTGTGTAAACTTGCAGAGGTCATGGGTACCAGACATGGTTTAAGGCTTTCAAAGCATTGATGACTGCCATCATGCTTGCCTGTCTGTCTGACATGAGAATTCCACAGACCTTGTATTTTCACCCCTTGAAAACCGCTCCGCACACCAGGTCTGATGCATCTGTAGGGACAGACTGGACAAGAGTTGGAAGGAAAATGGGAGACCTGGATTGAGAAAGATATGGTTTACCCATCAAAGAATCTTCCTCCTTACAACCCCCTAAACCAGAATCTCAAAAGTTAAAGGATGAAGATGCTAAGTACAGACTGATCTGAGGTGCCATTGAATTTTCCTCATGTGGAGTTTGGCCAAGGGAAGCATGAGAAACATAGATGCCATGTACCCCCAAATCCAGTGAAATTTTCTTGCAGATACCTTGCTTTGATACAAAACAAACCACCATGGCCATAAGCGTAAAAAAGACTGTATTGATTAACTAAAAAACAAACAACAGCTAAGCGCTTTCACATATAAATTGCTTCTTCAGACCTGTACACAAAATCCAATATAATTCTATTTAAAAAAGGAAAAAATTATCAAAACAAGGACAGAGATCACATGTACAACTATTTATAAAAATTAACCTATCCAGTCAATGAAGTAAACTTCTCCATTTCAGGATAGGCTTCAACGACATTTTAATTATTTGGTATTTTGTACATTGTTAGACCTTCACCTAACTGGTTACAGTTTTTCTAGCTGTTTGACTGGAAAACTCAAGATAAAAAGTTGGAATATCAGTACTTTGTCTGGAGGAGGAAGGGCTCTTCCTGAGGTCTGAATCTAACAGGCATCCCAGGAAAGCAATTCTGTGAGAAGGGATGAGGGAAGATGTCTGTAAGCTGATTTCAAAACCCACGACTGAGTAGAAGATTCAGAACAGTAGCTAAACACTATTGACACACAGAAAAAGAATCTGCAAAGATAAGATAATTATCCAAATATAGAAATATGTGAATGCCTTGAAAGTCTGAAAAAAAGCAATTACTGGAGCAAAACACCTTCTGCATACCCATGGTGCGGTGGAAAGTCCAAAGGGTAAGACAAAGTAATAATGTATACCAGACACAGAAAATCTTTAAAAAAAGTCTGAAGTGCTTCCCAATAGGAATGTGATGGTAAGTATCCTTTTAAGTCTAGCTTTACCATGAAAGCTAGTGAATGTTATCAAAGGCAAAAGAGACCAAAGGGAGAGCATTTTGAACTTTGAAATTTTCAAAAAAAAGACTGTGTAATGAAAAGTACAGCAATATCTTCCAGAAGCCTTCCCTCACTGGTTCCATAAAATTCTTGAATAAAAGCCTTTGCTTGTCTAGCAGAGAGCACTGGTCCTATTACTCTCAGTAACAACATGTGATACAGAATTGGTGGAAACATAGTGACTGTTTATTGGACAAGGAGGAATCCTCTAAATAGGAGGGAGGAATTCACATTGCTCAACCCTCCTGAATTACATTCAGAATCCATTTGTCTTAAACAGTCTGTTACCACAAGGGAAAATGAAGACTCAGGGTGAAGGAGAGATTGCCAGAGTGAGAGGGGAAGGGACCCTAGACAGACAAATAGTCATATTGACTGAGAGACCGTCCTTGATTTCTAGAAGCTTTTCCTTTCTTTTTGGAGCCTTCTTGCCATTACTTTTTAAAATTTTGTTTGATGGCGCCTTGTTGCTTGAATTGCTTATTGAAAAAGGAAGCAAAGAAGGAAGAGACATTTTCTGTTAAATGGAGGGTTGACAATTACGAATAATTCCTTGAATCATCTTTCCCCTTTCATTACTCTTTTAAGCACCTCAGCTGTAGAAGGACCAAACAGAACTCCCTTGTCTAATAGATAATTTACAGTTTCAGCTTTATCATCTTCAGGAATGTTTTGACAACAAATCCAAACAAATCTTCTCATTGCTGACCCAGAAGCAGTGGCTCTGGAGGTAGATAGCAGCAGCATCATAAGCACACTTCAAAACATGCTTAGTGACATGAAAAGCAGATATTAATGAGACATTCAAACTTTTTACTTCAGAAGAAGAAAGATTAACCATTAACTTTTGCACATTATCAAAAGATTAAAGTAAAAACTTTAACATATGAGCTTGACAATTTAAAATTATGAAAGTTGAAAGTAGCAGAAGAATACACTTTCTTTCCCAATTTGTCACTTTCACATCCTTGTCAGAGGGAATGAGGTTATCAGCAGCTATTTGTTTTGCAGAACCAGTTTTGGATAAGAAAATCACAGCAAGATCTGCTTTATGGTTAGAAAACAAATAATTATATGTCTGAGGTACCCTGAATAACATGTCATACATCCCGGGGGCAGGAGGTTGAGTTTTAGGTAAACTACAAGCAATGAGAAAATATTCTCTAAAGTAAGCAAAAACAGGAGGCTCAGCTGCTGTCTTAAGCATATCCAACTGTAACAAATCATAATACATGTTCTGTGTGATAGGAATTTCATTTTGTTCCCAGTGAAAAACCTCTTTCATCTTTGATAAACTCTCGGCAAATGAGGAATATCTGAAAAAAGTTATGTACTCCCCATAACGTACCATGTTTGTTGTCCATATTCTTGATGGTTGGGTTCAGAACCAAGCATCAGTTCTGACTCGGTCACATAGTAAAGCTCGAGAGCTTTCACTGGCTCGAGGCTACACCCTATCCCAAGATGGCTAGTGACAGTTGCCCAGATCTCATTTGAAATAAACGAATCACTAGACTATACAACCCACTATGGTAAATACAACAAACTCTCTGCCTACAACTCATGAGGCCCGAAGGGAATCAGAGAACTCATAGGCAGTTTAAAAAAATTCCTCTTGATCCTCCAGGAAGGGAGAAGGAGAGTGGGATGGAAGAAAGAAGGCGAGAATATGGACAACAAACATGGAACATTATGGTGAGTACATAACTTCTTTATGTTATGTTGTCCTATCTCGCCTTCATTCTTGATGGTTGTGAAAGCATCTCCAGCATCTTCTTCTTGGGTGGCTCAAGGGAATAAACTCTTCAGAACAGTGGAACCAAAGGATGCCCTGTTCCGGGAGGCCACATCTACTTTGTAATGAGTGATAAAGGTATGAGGGTTAACCCATGTGGCTGCAGCACAAATTGAATCCAAAGGAAGTCTGGCTTGAAAGGCAGTGGACGTAGACATAGCTCTAGTTGAATGATCTTGAATTTTTCCCATCAGCTGCTTATGCTGAGAGATATAAACATAAGTAATAGTGCCTGTAAGCCTTTTAGATAAAGTAACTTTTGAAACTGAAATCCCTTTTCTATTTTCTGAGAATGAAACAAACAGTTGGTCAGATTTTCTTAATTTCTTAGTCCTATGTAAGTAAAAATGTAACTGCCTATGGACATCCAAGTGGTGAAGCTTGTATTCTGCCTTGTTGCCATGATTGGGAAAAAATACAGATAGCTCAATAGACTGATTTAAATTGGGCTCAGAACATACTTTTTGCAGAAAAGAAGGATTTTCCTGAGAGAGACGCTGTCTTTGTGGAAGATCAAATAGGGAGGACGGATAGATAGAGCTTACAATTCTGAAACCCTCCTAGCGGAAGTAATGGCTGTTAAAAAGACTGTCTTCCAAGTTAAGAACTTTAGTGGACAAGAGGAGGCTGGTTCAAATGGAGGGAGAATTAAAGAAGCTAGTACCAAATTTAGATCCCAAGGAGGTGGTGGTTCTCTTATGGGAGGATCTAAAACGAATGTACCCCTCAGAAATGCTTTGCATAATCTGTGAGACATAATATTGGATCCCATGTCTCCTACATGGTAGTTAGATACAGCAGCTAGTTGTACTTGTATCTTGGCTGCAGCTGCATCTTGATTAAAGGTTTCTGCTATAAATTCAAGAATTGCTGATATAGGGGCTGTAAAGGGGTCTATATGGTTTTTGTCAGCCCAACAAGAAAATCTCTTCCATTTGCTTGCATAAAGTTTCCTAGTTGTATTCTTGTGTGACAAAACCAGAATGTGTCGTACTGCTGGGGATAATTCTGGAAGTCTGGCTAAGATGGGAAGTGGAGCAACCAAGCTGTCAGCTTGAGAGTTTGAATAGAGGGGTGGAGCGTTCCTGACTAATGAGTCAGAAGATCCATTACTGGGTCCAGGATCCAAGGCTCCTCCTGAAGATGGGGCCATAGGAAGGGGAACCATATCTGACAAGGCCAGTACTGAGCGATGAGAATTAGCCTGCAACTCAACGATTTGGCTTTATGAATAACTTTGGGTATTAACAGAAATGGAGGAAATGCATAAAGAAGTCCCAGGGGCCAATCGTGAACAAGTGTATCCCTTGGTGACTCCCCTGGAGGGGGGATTAGGGCAAAAACGCTGCTGTATTTGGAGTTCATGGACGTGGCAAAGAGGTTGCAGCAAGGCTGTCCCCACTTGCAAAAAACTTGGTTCGCAATTTCCTGTTTTAGAGACCACTCATGAGGCATAAGAATTGTCCTGTTTAATTTGTCCGCTATCACATTGGATTTCCCCGGGATGTGCATTGCAATCAGAAAACATTGAGAAGATATTGCCCATTGCCATACTCTTTGAGCCTCTCGGCACAGGGGGTAAGATCTGGTTCTGCCTTGTTTGTTGATGTACCACACCACAGACATATTGTCTGTTTGTATTGCAATCGTACCTGGTGGAAGAGAGGTCTGGAATGCCTGCAACACCAGAAGCACTGCTCTCATCTCTAGGACACTGATGTGCAAGTAGTATTCGTGTTCCTGCCAAGTCTCTTGTACAGTCTGTCCCAGATAATGACCCCCCCCCATTGGGAAGCGTCCATGGTCACTGTAGCTACAGGTTGGGGAAGAACAAACAGTCTTTCTATCGTTATCTGCGTAGACTGAAGACACCATTGTAGGTCCCTCTTGCAGATGTCCATAATTAGGATCTTGTGTGACATGGGTAACTCCTGCATGGACAACTGAGCAAAGAGTAGCCACTATAATACTCTCATGTGTAGACGAGCTAGTGGAACTAAAGCTATTACAGTTGTATTGAACTCAGAACCTTGAGGACAAACTTTGCCTGTACTTTCTTCTTCATGAGCAAGATTGACACATGATAGCGTAGCATTAGTATTCTTTCATGAGGCAGTTTTGCTACCATGTCTTTTGTGTTTAAGTCTGCCCTTATAAAGGTAATATGCTGTGAGGGCAACAAGGCAGATTTTTTTGAAGTTTATAGTGATGCCTAGCTCTGAACAAAGACGAATGGTAGTGTCCCTTGCTTTGGTCAGTAAATGTTTGGTTGTGGCAGTTAGGAGCCAGTCGTATATACAGAAGCACTTGGAATCCTATACGCCTCAGGTGAGCCGTGACTACTGCCATGCATTTGGTAAACACTCTGAGGGGCTATAGTGAGACCAAAGGGCAGAGCTCTGAACTGGTAATGACTGGCTCCCAGCCAGCAGCGTAGCTATCTCCTGGATCACCCGTCCATCTTTATGTGGTAGTACGCATCCTGAAGATCTGTTGAGCACATCCAATTGTCTTTTCCCAGAAAAGGGAGTATAGACTGCAGTATCACCATCTGAAACTTTGTTTTCTTTACGGACTTGTTTAGTCTGCTGAGATCCAAAATGGGCCTCCAGTCCCCTGTCTTCCTTGGAACTAAAAAGAACTTTGAGTAAGTTCCGGATACGATTTGGTCTGTGGGGGCTACTTGGATGACTTTTTTTCCTAGCAACCTTTGAATTTCTAGGGTTGCTTGATCCCTTTGACTGGGTGGTATGTTGGAAATAGATCTTGGTGGAAGGGGTGGAAAGAAATATTGAATTCCCTGGATATGATCGACAGTACCCATTTGTCTTGAGTGATGTCCAGCCAGGCTTTTGGGTACAGTGATAATCTCCCCCCTGACTGCCTCCAGAGGTGGACAGGTGGGCCTCCTTTCAGGAGCACTAGAAGGGCCTACCAGAGAATGTATCTCTGTCACCCTGATTCTGCGGACCCCGTCTGCCATGAGGGCAGCATTTTCCATTATTTCCCCCTCTGCCCCTGGGTGGAAAATCACCACGTGCATCCAGCGAAGCTCTTTGCGACTTCTGGAACCACATTTTCCCACCCTTCTGACCCTTGGGATAAGGTCTGGCAGGGATGGAGAAACATACTCCCATGGCAGACAGAGTTTTGCCTTCTTGTTCGCACCTAGTAAGAGTATCTGTCACTTTTGGCCCGAACAAAGATGACCCATCAAAAGGGGCGTTAATAATGGAAGACTTGAAGAGTTCAGCAAACTCACAAAGACGCATCCAGGAATGTCTCCTCAGAGCTATTCCTGTGCCTTCTGCCCTGCTCGCTCCATCAGTTGCATATGAAATGAGGTGCATGGAGGAGTTTATTACAGAATTTAAGGTAGCAAGCTGAGAGTTTACCTTGTCAGGTACCCCTGCAGCTGTAGTACACTGGAGGTTATCTCCTAGCTCCTTGAGGAGATCCCTCTGAAGTCTAGTAAAGTGGGATAAGTAATTCAGCGACCTAAGGGTAAAGGCTGCTGAAGAAAACACACACTTCCCGTATCTGTCCAATGTATGAGAATCCTTATTCGCCGGATGGACAGATGAAGAAGTTTCGGCTAATTTCTTCTTGGTGGCCGCCGCCACCACCATAGCATCTACTGGGACACCTTTAGTCAAAAATTGTTTATCCTCTGGGGCTGTAATAAATTTGTTGGGCCTCCTGGGAACTGGTTCCACAGATTCTGGACAGCCCCATGCCTTTTGACTGACTACACCAAGGAGGTGGTCGAAAGGCAGAGACACCCAAGAGGTGGAGGGCTGGGATCTGAATGCCTCCAGGTATACAGACTCATCTTCAGAAGGGGAGAGGGTCTTCCAGCCACCTCTCTGCTTCAGGATCTCTAAGATGTATGAAAAGGAGACATCCTCAAAGGGTGACCATGGGTACCCTTCTGAATCCTCTAAGTCCATATCCGATGTGACAGACTCAGGGGATTCCAGGTGTTTCCTCTTACAAGTTCTCTTCCGAGGGACCTCCTCAGAGGGATACTCTGGGGAGGTTTCAGAAGAGAGTGGCTCACCCATTGCAGTGTCCTAGGGTATTGGATCTCTATCCTTGGGCTGGAGGGATGGTGTGGAGGTAGACACTGGCCCTTTAGGGGGAAGAGTGACTGGAGCTAAGGGTGGAGCAGTCTGGGGGGGACAGCACACTCCTCATCACCTCAAAGGCACCATGGTCCTGGTCCAAGAGAGCCTCCAGCTCCGAGTAACCCGCAGACCTCCCCTGCACCAAGGATGATGGCTCTGAGGCTGATGCGGGCACCAAACTCACATGTACCAAAGCCTTGAGTAGAAGAGTTGAATCTGACAAGGGTCTGATTCAACTCCCCCCCCCCCTGGAACCAACGAGGGAGTGTCGGCTCCCAGATCCCTCAATAGAAGGCAGAAGTCAGAACTGAGACACCAGGAGTGGTTTTTGGATCCGACGGTTCCACCACAAGGACCTCCAGGCACTCCTGCTCTAAACTCATCCGAGTCGAAGGAGGAATGGAAGACAAGGCAGGTTTGGTAGTTGGCTCCACATCCTTCTGGGCTGGGTTCGAGAGAATTTTTGTTAGGGCCTGTGTCTGAAGCAACCTCTTAACCACCCGCTCCACATCATCATCTGATAAGCTCCAGGAAGATCGAGAGGAATAGGTGGATGATCTATGGCTACCAGCCACCGACTGCAGACGGGGTGACTGTGACACTGAATGGACCGGCTCCAAGGACGGTGACCGGCTCCTTTTTTGGCTCCGAGTTATTTCTGACAACACAGGTGGAGCCAAGAGAGACTTAGACTTTGGATCTGAAGCTATTTGTTTTTCTGGTCTCTTCATCGGCTCAAAAACCGGAACCGAAGAAGCTGATTTCTTAGAGGACTTATCCGAAGATTTAGAGGCCTGATTCCCTTTGACAACCATCTCAAAATGTCCCTTTAACAAGCCCCTGACTATCAGTTTGTTTCTCTGCTCCTGCAGGACCATAGAGCTAAAGCCATGGCATATAGAACAGGAATCCTGCAGGTGAACGGCTCCTAAACTATAAACACAACTAGTGTGCCCATCTGTCAAAGACATTTTTTTGTGTACAAGTCACACTTTTTGAATCCAGACTGTTTTGCCACTTTTGTAGAATCCTTAGACATGATGATTACTCACAACTATACTCATCAGTGCTAAGAAAACACAGCCATAATGTACAGCCCTTACACAATACAGTAAGCACCAACAAACACAAGAGAGGAGACAAAATTATTTTTCTTTTTTTTTTTTTTTTTTTAATTTTATAGGGAAAAAAAGGGAATAGAGGAGAGGTCTCTAAGTTAAACGATGATCTCCTCTGACCCGAGGAGGTGCCTGTAACTAAAATAGCAAAACCTTCAAAGTTTAGGGAGTAAAAAGGAATGGGGAGAGAGCCCTCTGATTAAAATGGGCTAAAATAATAGGGGACAAAAAAGAATCCTCTAACTCAAACAGATTTGTTTAAGGAGAAACTAAATTCAGATGAGATAGTACAGAAAGGCCTGAGAAAGAATGATGGCCCACACAGTAACAGCAAAAAACAGTGAAAGATCCAACAGCATGCTCAAAACACTCAAAAAAGGGAGCTTCTTGAAATAACTTAAAAATATCAAAGGTTTGACATGAAATATCACTAAAGAAGTATAAAATGAAATAAACTTGGCCTGAGCCATGAAAAAGTCATCCCGAAGCAGCAAGCGGCAAATGAAATCTGGGTAACTGTTGCTAGGCATCTTGGGATAGAGTGTAGCCCGAGCCAGTGAAAGCTCTCAAGCTTTAGCATGTGGCTGAATTGGAATCGCTCAGTTCCAAACCCAACCATCAAGATTGAAGGCGAGATAGGACAACATAACATCAATACTTTCCTGAGAATCAGAATATTCAGATTGGGAAGATATTCCTGACATACAGCCACCCCTCTGCACTGCCTGATTTTCTGAATGAAATTCAAAGTCAGAAAGAAAGGGAACTTTTCTTTACTTTTATTGCTTGAAGAAGTAATAGTAGGCAAGGCAAAGGCAGAAATCAGTTCCTTAGCAAATACCACATTTCCCAATCCATAGTAATAGAAACAGGAGAAGGCAAGGTTTTCTCACTATGTTCACCAGTCCTAGGAAATTCCTTGGAAGAAGACCAATTCTTATTAGGCATATTCATCCCAGAATCAGGATCACTAGCTTGAGTGAGTGATGGACCTTCACATGCCCCCTCCCCATAGACTGGCAAGAGTGGTTCTCTCTTGCCCACCAAGGGCATCCCTACAGCTACAGAGGAGTTGTCTATCTCCCAGTCCTTGGCAGCTGTAGGTGCAAACCCACAAGGACCAGGAGAAAAAGATGAGCTCTCTGAGAAACCAGGAGTGGCCACAGCAGAGTCATTCACTAGTGACTGAGGAACAGGAGCAGTCCTGTCATCCAAAGACACCCTGCCAACTTTCCTTTTCTTGTGGACAGTGGAAGGCAAAACAGTGGAGACTGGTAGCTGTTCCACAGGTTAAGCTAGGGATGAAACCTCAAAAGTGGACAGTGGAGCCTGAACAAGTTGGTAAATGGTAAGCAGAAAAAAAAAGTTAGGTACTCAGCAGCTTCTTCCAGATCATAGAACATTTGAACTCTCAAGCTCCTCCCTTTACCCATAATTCCTCAGCTGCCTATCATGAGCTCAAACAAGGAACAGAGGTTCCTCCAACACTTTTTGATCTATCCAGAAGTTAAATAAGTAGGGGGTAGGTGGGTGGGAAATTCAGGAAGAATGAAAATGGACAACACAGATAGAAAGTTATGGTGAGTACATATAATTTTTTATCTGAGGCTGTCTTTTTCATTCATTCCTCAAAAAAATGGGACAAAGTCCCCAACTACCTAAATCCCTGGAGGACTCTAAGGAAGGATATTGTGGAGCACAGCTGAGCTAAAGGCTGCTCTTTCCCTGGAAAACAGATCCAATTTGTTTGTTTGTTTGTGTCTTTTGGCTTTTCCCGGTTAGGGGTCGCCACAGCAGAACTCCGGTCCGCTAATGATTGGTAGTTGATTTTACGTGCCGAGTTACTAGCCCTGATGCACAACCTTCAACGAAGGTACGCCCATTCACGCATGTCTCCACGCAGAAGACACTCTAGCTGAAAATCGAACCGGACAGCGTCTTACTGTGAGGCGACAACGCTACTGCAGCACCACCACCGCGGGTAGAACAGATCCAATTTGTAATGAGCAATAAAGGTATGAGGATCAGTGCAAGTTGCAGCTGGACAAATATCATCCATGTTCTAGACAAAAAGGCTGATGAAGTCATCATACACCTTGTGGAATGGGCTCTTGGAGGCTTTGGTAAAGGCAAACCCACTTTTTCATAAACAAATATAATACTATCAGTCAATCACTTGGCCAAAGTCTCAATCACTTGGCCAAAGTCACCTTAGATACTTAGATTTTCTCAAATCTTTGGTTCTGTGAAGGTAGAAATGTAACTGTCTGTGGATATCCAAAAGATGTATCATATATTCTCCTTTGTTTGAAAAGCTGGGAAAGAAGACTGAGGGATTGGTGACCTGATTAATATAAGATTTTGACACCACCTATAGTAAAGAAGAAGTACTGGTCTGTAAAGAAACCATGTCCTTGTGAACAATTAAATAAGGAGGTTACTAGGAAAAGAGTTTTCCAGGTTAAACATTTCAGATCAGACATAGCTGATGGTTCAAAGGGAGGTTGAGTCAAGATCTGAAGAACAATATTTAGATCCTAAGGAGGGGTATGATCTTTTAAAGGAGTTCTAAGTAAGTAGGTTCCTCTGAGAAAGGCTTTACAATGCTTGGAGGAAGCTAAGGTAGAATTATTTACTCTTATATGAAAGTTGGAAATGGCTAATTGTGCTCTGATAGTTGAGGAGCTGGCACTTTGATTAAAATTGTAGCTAAAAAGTCAAGAACCTTTGATATCGGCACTGAAAAGGGCTCTAGATTCTTTCTGTGGGTCCAAAAACAAACCTTTTCCATTTACTTTTATACATTTTCCTGGTGGAAGTTTTATGGGAAGATAACAAGATATGATGGATGGGAGAATAGAACCTGGGCTGTCTAGCTATCAGTGGAACTGGAGAAATCAAGTGGTCAACTTGAGTCCTGAAATGTTCGGATGAGTCATGTCTGTCAGGTGAGACAGAAGGTCTGGAGTTGGATCCAGAATCTACAGCGGATGTAGACCATGAGGTCAAACGAAGGGAAACCAGATCTGACGAGGCCAATAAGAGGCAATGAGGATAACTGTGCTCTTAAATCGAGATGCTTTCTGGAGAAATTTGGGGATGAGGGGAAACAGAGTTAAACATAAAGGAGATCGCAGGGCCAAACATGAAGTACAGCATCCTTCTGGGACTCCCCCACTGGGGGGGGATCAGGGCAAATAAGCTGCTGCACTTGTTGTTAAGGAGATATATGAAAAGCTTGCAGCATGGTTGACCTCATCGACAGAAAATCACCTCCACCATGTTGATATTGAGAGACCACTCATGAGACATCAGAATGGACCTGCTTAACTAGTCTGCAATCATGTTGGACTTCCCCAGGATGTGCATTGCTATCAGAAAGTGATTGGAGAAAATTGCCCATTGCCATACTCTCATAGCTTCTTGACAAAAAAGGTAAGATTTGGTTCCCCCTTGTTTGTTGATGTACCAGACAACAGACAAATTGTCCAGCTGAATCACAATAGTCCCAGTCAGGAGAGTGTCTTGAAAGGCCTGCAATGCTAGGAGGACAGCTCTCACCTCCAGGACACTGATATGCATGCTGGACTCTTTGGGGGACCATGTGCCTTGGACTGTCCTTTTCAAGAAGTGCCCCCCCAACCTGAAGTGAGAGGCATCCATGGTAACTGCAGCCTTGGGTTGAGGGAGAATAAAGGAATGGCCTTTTTGTATTTGACTGGAATGAATTCACCAGAGGAGGTAATTATTGCAAGCTTGAGTTATCTTGACTGGCTTGGATAATGGGTGTTGGAAAATAGACCATTGAGTTGCAAGTGTTCATTGGAGGATTCTCATATGGAACCTGGCCAGCAGTACAAGAGTGATTGCCGCTGACATGGATCCCAAGGCTTGGAGTATCAGATGCACTGGGAGAGAACAATTCTGAATAATATTTTTGACCTGGAATTGATTGGTTTGAATACAAGACAGAAGGAGAGAAGCTATTTGACTGGCTGTATTGAAATGAGCACCGATGGATTCCAAAGTTTGAGTTGGACTGAGTTGAGATTTGTTGTAATTGACAGATATCCCCAGATGAGAACACAGCTGGAGTAAGTAATCCCTTGCTTGAATTAGTTGATGCCTGGCTGGAGATGTCAGGAGCCAGTTGTCCAGGTATGGAAACACAGTGTATCCCAGCACTCTCAGGTGAGCTGCTATGAGTGCCATGCACTTGGTGAACACATGGCCGGCCTTAGGCATAAGCGAACTAGGCGACCACCTAGGGCGCCGTACAGGCCAGCCTCGGAAAGGCACTATTTTTAACTATTTATTTATTTTAATTAATAAAAGTCTTCTTGCTCGGCTCCCTGTTCAGGAAGCCTGATCCATAGCATGAGAGGGGTGAGCGCCCTCCCACTTACAGCTGCAGGTTCGCTCGGAGACTTAAAAAAAAAAAATTGCGGTACACGAGTCTGTTACCTTAAGGAGGAACATTAACATGCATGTATCATGACGCCAGCCTGGACGCAAATACATTCTTCAGGCCTGCGCGTAATTTAAACTAGCAGTTCTTTTAAGAAATGCGCCAAGTCCGTGTGGAGCCATTTGGTTTAGAAAGAAGGTAAGTGTATGCGTGTTTGTGCTTAAGTGTAATTTAAGCCACTCACTTCTGTATGAGAGAGGAAGTGTGTGCGTATATGTATGGAATTTAAATTTAGCTGTTCTGTTTGCATGAGAGATAGTGTACGTGTGTGTTAATGTGAGAGAGTAGATGTGCGTACATGTGTGTTGCTGATATGGTGAAAGTCTGTAGCAAACAGCTCTCAGTAGGCATCCAGGGAATATTGTCTGGACCAATGTAACTGGAATTTTTAAATTTGGATAGTGTAAAAAGGACTTGATCTGAAGTGATTTCAAAGGAGGAGATGGAGACTGATATAGTCTGAAGCTGCAAGTCTCAAACCCACATACCACTATTTATTACTCAGGTGCACTACTATTATACCTTAGCTGCATAGTTTCTTCTGTTTTTCATTTTGTGAGGGACCAGTGGCACCCATTACTCATATCTGCATAACATTTATCACATATGATTGGCAAATACACTCTCTAGTTCCTTCACTCAGACAAGAGTGTATATCTATCGATCAGTGTTCAAACCTATTGCTATGGTCTTTGATCCCATCTTGACACATCTAGAGTGTCATTTGTGTTACTAATATTCATGCTTCTATTTTGTGTAAGAACCATTTATCTCTGAATTGTGAAGACAGTGAGAAAAAAAAGGATGTGGTGTTTTTACTTTGCATTTAGATAGGGAATAATCAAATTTTGCAAATATTTGGAACAATATTTGTTTTTTACTTTAAAACATGGAAGCAGATGGCATACTGGTGCAGCACTTAGTGCTGTTACCTCACAGCAAGAGGTTCCATGGTTCAATTCTCGGCTGGGGTGTCATCTGTGTGAAGTCCGCCTGCCCTTCTGTGTTCGTGTGGGTTTCCTCCCGGTGCTGCGGTTTCCTTCCATATTCCCAAGACATGCTGTAGGTGTAGCGGACATTCTAAATTGGCCCTAGGTGTGCATGTGTGTGTGTGTATAATGTAAACTTAGTGGTTCCGTTTGTCTCTGTCTGTGAGAGAAAAGTGCATGTCTGTGTTGTATGAGAGAGTAGAGTAGGACTGAGTGGAATTTTAAACTAGTTGTTGCTGTATGAAAGAGAAGGTGTGTGTCTGTGTGTTGCTATGTGAGAGAGTAGGTGTGTGTTGCTATGTGAGAGTAGGGATGTGTGTGTGTGTGTGTGTGTGTGTGTGTGTGTGTGTGTGTGTGTGTGTGTGTGTGTGTGTGTGTGTGTGTGTTTAGCATACCTTTTCAAGTGTATGGATTTAGCATTATAGTTTTTGTCTGTTTCTCATAAAGTTTGTGGTTTTCTGTCAAATCAGGGAGGACTGTAGTCACAAAATTATATGTATATGAGTTTTAAACTTTGCATCCTCCACAAAATATATGCTAATACAAATACTGTTATTCTTTTAACTTTCTAAGTTAAAAAGAGCACTACTTCAAACTGTACTTCACACTGTCCCTATTTTTTAGCCAATGCATCCATGTTATTTTAGGTTTTGTGCAGATTTTTTGCACTAAGAGGTTGAGAAGTATGCATATCTTTCAGCTGTACAGATGTTTGCAGAATGTCCAAATTCTTGCCTCATATTTTTGGCCTATTCCTCATAAAACGTGTGGTTTTCTGGAAAATCCCTAAAGACTGAAATAATTAAATGTCATACATTTGAGTTTCAGTCTTCATTTCCTTTAGACAATGCCTGCTAAGATAAATGCTGTTATTCTAGAAACTTTTTAGGTCTATAAGAACAATATTTATAATCTGTCATTTTGGAGCCTTTGCCCCCCCCCCCCCCCCAATATTTTAGGCTTTGTCCAGCTCTCTTGTGCTAAGAAGTTGAGAGGTATGGAGGCATTGTATGTAATGCCCTAGTTGCCAATTATTTGGTGCATCTTAAGGTGAAGTAGTGGTTCTGCATTCCTGAGTGTGTCTTCCTTTGATTAAGATGCCTAGTGACTATGAACTTGTTGTTTTCTCAGTCATTCCCTATTGTAGTATTACCAGCTTACCAGTTTTTTTATGTAACATAGGCAATTAATTATAAAAGGGCAGCAAGCACTGAATTTGTAGATGAAACACTGAAATATAAAGTTGCTTGCTAGTAACAGCCTCTTCATTAGTTATGAATCTCTTTAATGTGGAATTATTCAGATGAAATTTACTTCTGCAGAGATTGTGCTTACTGACTTATACTGATGGATTGTAATGATAGAAGTCTTGAGTGGCCTTTTATGGTTAAAATATTCTAAAATGGGCAGTTATTTCATTATTGGGAAATGCATTGTTTCATTGCTTACTGGAAAAATGTTCAAAACTACAAATTTAAAGCATAAAGCTACAAATTTAAAACCCACACTAACAAGTGGTGCCTTACTGTACAGGGAATTTGAAAGCAGTGTTAGTACCATAATTGCCTTTGGTGCAGAAGGCTGTGGATTCTACTCCCAAACCATGTAGATGAAGTGCTGATATTGCAGTACCCATATGATTGCTGACTATTTGGTGCATTATAAGGGGGTCTAGGGGTTCTCCACTCCTGAGTGTGTCCTCCTTTGTACGAGAAGCCTAGTAACTATGAACTTGTTGTCAGTTTTAGTCATTTTCTATTGCAATATTACCAGTTTATCACATTTTTAATTGTAATGTAGGAAATTCGTCAAGGGCAACATACACTGAATTTGTAGATGAAACACTGAGGTGTAACATTGTTTGCCAGTAGCAACCTCTTCATTAGTTGCATATTTCTTTAATGTGGAATTATTCAGATGATTTTACTTCTGCAAGATTGTGCATTGAGTGATATTGGTGGATTGTAATGACAGAAATCTAGCCTTTTATGGTTGAAATTTTCTGAAATTAAGTGTTATTACTGATTTTATGTATCATTTCATTGTTTATTAAAAGAATGTTAAACTGAAATTTAAAATGCTTTCTAACAAGTGGCAGTGGTATTATACAAGGAGTATGTTGTATCTTTTGGCTTTTCCCGGTTAGGGATCGCCACAGCGGAACTCCGGTCCACTAATGATTGGCAGTAGATTTTTACGTACCAAGTTGCCAGCCCTGACGTACAACCTTCAATGAAGATACGCCCATTCATGCATGTTTCCACACAGAAGACACTTTAGCTGAGAATCGAACAGGACAACGTCTTATTGTGAGGCTTCAATGCTACCGCAGCACCACCACCACGGTATTATACAAGGAGTATAATTTACTATAATTAGGAAGGTGAATCAAAGAACGAATACATGCATGCATGGCCCTAAAAATGTGTGCAAGGAGTCTATTTTGAAAACAGCCCAAAGATGAACTTAATGGCCAGATGCATTTTCTATGAATGTGGGTTTCCATGCCATTTCAATGGCAGAGAAGTTTAATGCTTATGCTAAGTCTGTTTTCATTGTGAGATTGTGTTGTTTAGCAAATGGCTATCTGTGTTTATGCTATTCTAGCTTAAGCTACTGTACACAGGGAGGAGAGAGGTTGCTATTCTACTTTCACTGAGCTGTAAGACTCGCTCGCCTACCCCAAAGTAAATTAAACTGTAAGTTAAGCAACCCTTTGAAACAAGGCACATGGTCTTCTATTTTTTTGAGGACATGACTTTTATAGTAAAATATGTGTGAAGGAGCAACAGATAAAGCAGGTTTATTAAAGGAAAATTCCACCGTCCTTCACTTGCAGTTTAACTACATTATAAGGAATCTTTTTTTTTCTATGCATTTAAATAATTGAAGGAAAAGACTGAAGTGGCTTTTTTGGAGCGTGACCTACCTGTGGGTGTGGCTTATAGGGGTGTGCATTAGTATGGTGTGGGTGGGGCTTAAGGGGTGCTGGAGTACTACTTCGCCTAGGGTGCCATTTCAGCTAAGGCCGGCCCTGGGTGAACATGGGGGGGGGGGCTGTGGTCAGACCAAAGGGCAGTGCTCTGAATTGGTAATAAATGGCTCCCAGATGAAGACATAGATATCTTCTGGACTGCCTGTTCATTTTGATATGATAGTACGCATCCTGAAGATCTATCAAGCACATCCAATCATCCTTGTGCAGAAAGAGCAGAATGGATGGAACTGTGACCATCCAGAACTTTGTATACTGAACCAATTGATTTAGTTTGCTGAAATCCAAAATTGGTCTCAAGACCCCTGTCTTTTCTGGCACTAAAAGAATCTTGTACAAGTTCTGAACTCCCTCTGGTCTTGTGGGACCTCTTGGATGACTCTTTTTTCTATAACATTATTATTTCTAGAGCTGCTGCTTCTCTCTGACTAGGTAGAACATCAAGGGGTTTCTTGGAAACTGATGGAGAGGGATGGGAAAATGGTATGATGTGACCTTTGGATATTATCCTCCACACCCATGAATATTTTGTGATTTCTAGTCAGGTTCTCTGGTGCAGGGATAGATGACCCCCAATTGACTCCAGAGAGGGACAGTTTGGCCTCCATTCAGGAGCACTGACAGGATCTGTCTGAGAAAGAATCTCTATAAGCTTGATTATGTAGACCAGCTCTGCTGCAGGGGTGGCATCTTCCCTTGTGAATTCTCCCTCTGCCCCTGGGGGAACTCTCTCCATGTGTATCCTGAAAGGGACCCTGGGATTTTTTGAACCATGTTTTTCTACCACCTCATTAGTTTCAAGAAAAGGATTGCTGAGGAGTAGAAAAGCATATGCCCAAAGCAGACAGCGTTTTCCCCTTCCTGTTCACACCTAGAGAGTGTGTCTTTCACTTTGGGGCCAAATGATAGGGTTCTGTCAAAGGGTGCATTGATAAAAAAGATTTGAAGGGTTCCACAAAATCACACAAGTGCATTCAGGCATGTCTCCTAATGGAAATGCCTGAACTCACCACCCATGAGGTACCTTCAGCAGCATGAAAAATAGCCTCATGGACGAATTAGAAATAGACTGAAGGGTAGCCTACTACAAGGAAATAGTACACCTTTCCTTGGAAGATATGATCATAGACAGAGATTTGGTAAGCTCCCTGATCAAATCTCTCTAAAGCCTTGTGAAATGTGCCAAATAATTCATTGACATAACAGCAAAGGTTACTGAAGCATAGATATGCTTTCCAAATCTGTCCAATGTCCTAAACTCCCTGTTAGCGGGATGGACAGAGGAACTCAGTTCTGCCAGTTCCTTTAGGTGGCACAAGGATCCTGTCTGGTGTCCCGGGTATAGGCTCAGCTGTGACTGGTTCCTTCCACACCCATCAAGAGACTAAATCTATGAGCTTATTGGCAGGCAGAGTCATTCAGAAGATAGACAGGCCAGACTCAAAGGCCTCTGGAAACACTGATTCCTTTTGGGAAGGGTTAACAGGGGACCAACCACCCCTTTGTTTGAGGAGTTCTAAGATGTCTCTAAATGAGACATCAATGGGTGGTGATCTGGGGGTCCCTTCCCCCTCATTAAAATCAGTGTCTTCAGTGACAGACTCTTATGGAGAGTATAAGTGCCTCCTTTTCATTTTCTTTTCCAAGGGACCTCCTTGGTGGAATGCTCCTGAGAGTTATTAGAAGAGATAGTGATACCCTGTTGGATGGCCTGGAGACTGGTTTTGGCTGGCTGTCCCAATGGAATGGATGAATGAGGCTCTGTATGCAAAATCAAATGAGAGAGGGAAGTTGGATCTGATGTAGGCAGACTTATCTGAATGCTAGGTTTAGAGAATACTCTCTCCACTACCTCAAAAGCAGAGTGCCTGAAAGAAGCAGAAACCAATGGATCCAACAAAGTAGGCTTGTGGAACGTTGGCTCCCGCTGTCCCACAGGCAAATCACCTGAGGAGGGAGTCGGAGCTGAGCTATTTAATGCCAATGCTCTGAAGGGAAGAGATAGCTCTGACAAATTCAGATTCAACTCCAACACCCCGGAGCCAGCGCCGACGCTTCAACTCTGAGAGTCATCTGGCTCCAAGGTACTCAGGGCTGGACAGCTCAGCCAATATCTTCAGATCTGAGGAAGATGACTCCAAGGCTTTTGGATTCAATGGCTCCAAAACTAAAGCACAGGTCAGAGAAGAAGCTATGATGGGTGCTATGGCTCTGTGGAGGGTCTCCAGACCCGATCGGGGTGGAGCCGAAAGGACTACCATTTTAATTTGTATCCTGATAAACTTCCACATCATCCTATCCACATCTGCCTTAGATAGGCTTCTGGAAGACTAAAGACAGGAAGCAGTAGAAGAAGGTCTCAAATGATGTCTTGGAGACTGTTCAAGAAAAAGAGAAGGGAGCCTGGATCTGACTGGCTCTGAGATAAAAGGAGGAGAATGGATCCAGGGGATCTTTTGGCTCATAACATCAGATCCAACATGACTTGATCCAATTTTCATGTGAGTTTACTCAGAGGCTCTGAAGATGGAGCTGAAGTCAAAGTTGAAGAAGAAAGATCTGAGAATCTCTTAAAAGGCTCTTTGGCCACAGAGTCACCCTTCTTATCCTGTCTCTTGGGGGTTTGAGCCCCAGCAGCCATACAGGAATGTTTAGAGAAGTAAGCCTCTAAGGATCAGTTTGTTCTTCCTGTCTATAAGGGCATGGGAGTTGAATCCCTTGCATATCTCACAGTCGATGTCTAGGTGTTAAAGGCCTAGATAACATACACACACTGTGTGGGCATCCAAACTGAAGATTTTATGCCCACACACCACATGTCTCTTAAAGCTGGACAGCTTATCAAACATATTGATCTGGAGAGCCAAATGGAAATCAGAGAACTGTTAGAAAGTTATACCCAAAGCTCAAGAGTTCGCAATCTACATCAGATCACAATGGCAGCAAACGAGATTTGGGTTATGTTAGCTGGCTGGGGCAGTATGGATAAAAGGAGGATCTTGAGATTTCAAGTGTTCTACGATCTGGAAGAAGAGGTCAAGTTGGATCAGAGGATTGGATCTGAACCCAGTTGCTGAGGAATGAATGAATGAAAATGACAACATTTGATCAAGTGGTTCAGAGGTAAGTAAACCCGGACACAAAAATCTACAAATCATGTAGGAAAATTTAGTAAAAAAAAAAAAAACAGAAATTTTACAAAAAAAAGTATTCTCCAGCATTAAAACACCAAGAACTTCCTTAGAAATGCAATGCCACTCCAAATCATTTAGCTTCCTAGTAAATATAATATTTCAGTGAGAAGATCACAAGCCTTCCTCACAAAAATAAAAAAAAAGTTGAATGTTTTTCTCAACAGAGGATTTATCAGCTCAACCGTGAACAGTTCCAGAGGGCCTGCCAAAGGAGCACACTTAAGTGGCAAACAAAGGCCAGAGTATTTTGGTGCTTTAACTGTCCCCTTATATGGAAAACCCCTTGAGCTCCACAGAGTTACTGTACATGGAAGGTGCCTTTTATGATTAAAATGCTGGCCAGTGTGTGGAGGTAGGACCTAAAAAGCTTAGGCTATAGCCTAGTTTTCTGTTTCTTTCTGATAGGAAAATGGGGCCAACTGTGTTACTGATGGTAGCAGTGACTTCTCCAAGGATGGGTACAGCAGAGAAGAACACAACAGACAAACCTTCCCTTGTTTTTTCTCCCAAGACCAACAACAGTCACTTTCTCTTGCCCACTAAGGGGACCCCCAATAGCCACAGAGGACATGGCTAACCCCATCCATAATGGCTGTAGGTGCTACACCAGATGGATACAGGGTAAAAGATGAGTGGGTTGAGGTACAACAAATGGCCACAGCAGGCTCATCCACCTGTGACTTAGGCAAATTGCTAGCCTGCTGTGTTGGTAAACTGTTTGCTTAATTTTTGATTTTTGTGGTTGGAAGAAAGACTGGCCATGGGACCAGTAGTCAGTTCATTGGTCAAGCTGAGAATAGTGTCTCTTTCCTGGAAAGACAAGCTACAATTGCCAGTAAATACTATCAGTCCACAAAAGTTACCTTTTTGACAAAAAAACACAGTGAACACTTTAAAACATTATGCAAGCCCACAAAAGTAAAATAAACACAATTTCTCTACATATTTTTTTCATTAACTTTACACCACTTTTTAAACTGACAGAAAAAAAACAAGTGGTCCATTTAAAAGTATGTTACATTCTCAAGATAGTCCATTAAACATAATACTCCTAGCTTTAAAATTACTTTCATGCAGAGGAAAATAATAAAACCTCAACAAAATTAAGAAGATGGAAGTTATTTTTTTCTCCAAAGGGAACTTAGCTACCCAGCAAAGGAAAGCATAATCCAACCATCGATCCTCGACAGCCTTAGAGGAATATACTCTTCGGTGGCAGTAAAGCTCTGAGGGGCTTCACACACAAACTTGTCTTTTAGTCACCTCAGCTTGAGCTGCTTGGCAGTTTGGTTACGCGATAGGTGACCTGAAGCTTTAAAAGCTGGCTGGCAGTTATATCCTTGGCAGGATATAACCCATACAGCTAAGGCTACTGCAGCAGTATTTAGTATGATGAACATCAGTAGATGATTGAATTCCTCACTGCTGAAGTAGTGTTTGGTTATTTGGGCTGTATCCTGCCCATGATACAATAATCAGCCAGTCATCAAAAAGCTCTGGCTCCCACCCACACATTTACTCTGACTGACTGACTAGCCCCTTGGAGGGAAATCAGCGGTCAGTGCAGACAACTTCAGGACTTTCTTGCCCAAGCAAAAAGAGAAAGCTTACCTGTTATAAAACCCCAGAAAGATATAATCAGATAACATTTTATCCCAACTAACTGTATACAATAGAAGGAAGATGGAGGATAGGTACAGCTACTGCATCAGTGTGGAATTTGAACATCTACTGTTATGGTAAATGTAACATACAACTGTGCTATGTTCATCATTCTCACTGTTGCAGTAGCCTTTGGCTATTTGCACTGATTACCAAAGTTTATCCAACATGGGAGAAGGAAGGATAAGAATCCAAGACCCCCTGAAAAATGGTCCTTGCTAAGCTAAACATGGACATGGAAAAGGAATCCAGTATGTAATGTTCTGTAACAGTATGTACAGAGAACCATGTAGTTGACTCTAGAATGTTTGTAGAGTCCAGTATGTTCCAATATGTTATCAACAAAAACAAAGGTCTATTAGAATGTGCTTTAATCCTACCTGGAAATGTTTTACTATGGTGGGAATAACAAGAAAAGATATACTAAGAAATACCCAACTGGAATTGTCTGAACTGATACATGTTGTCCTTTTCCACTCCCACGCTAGGGATTCCACAGGTGTACAGCTTTCCTAAAGGACTTTGTACTGACAAGATAATACCAGAGTTATAAAAGCTTGACCAGAGTATATAGAATCTATTCCCCTGTCATTCAAATTCTGAAAGAAATGAAGGAGACAGATGAATAGATTCAAGGTATACTCAAAAGTAATTACGCTGTATGTGTTGCCCCCCACCCCGGGCCAGTAATCAAGGAGCCTGAATCCTCACCACTGACATTGGTGAGTGATGTTCACTTTGAACAAAGATAGATGTACACAGTATTTCCAGAGGCAGATCTCTGCACCAAGCACAATTTCCCTTAAGAGCACACAGGGAACACACTCAGTCCAGGGTCTGGGTTTACCTCTCTATTTCTCTCCAGGCTTCTAAATAAGACTTTCCACTGGCACAGCTATAGAGCTGAATCCTCAGCTAAGTGTCCTAGGCCAAGTCCTCCCCCACCCTCTCTGTGAAACCAGTTTTCTGTGTCCCTGTACCAAGTAGCTGACACACACAGTCTCTGTGACTTGATTTTTACAAACACCTGGGAAAGGCTGGCACAGATTTACTAGCTATAACGCTCTTCCCAGACTATAAGGTAGATACTGCCACCAGGACACTCCAAAGCCAGCTACTCTACAGCTCTTACAGGGTACCCAGTTATACTGAGTAAAATACTAATACAAATGGTAGTGTTTGACCAATGCAGCAAGGCCTTCAGGAGTGGCCACAGTGTCACCAAATAAATATAAGTACTTTCAAAGGTTAAAATATTCTGTAAATGACCAGCCACAATGACAAGTTTAAATATATTTAATAATAAATAATAAAAGAACATGAAAATACTAAACATCTATTTACAATAAACACCAGAGTTTCAATCACTTGAAATATTAAAAATAACACAGATGGATAGATTCACACAGATACAGAAAAACAGTACTTAACTAATCTCATTATATTTTCCAGACTGATCTAAAGAATTACTATTCCCTGGTTACTTACTAAAGCAAGACAAGATGAAGTGGGTGAGTGGTCTTCCTTCTTTAGAAGCAGCCAAAGTGAAAGATGAAACACACGGTGATAGCGTAGCCAAAACGTTTAATACCCGCTTTCGTAAAAACTTCATCAGAATACAGGGTAACCACAATCCAATGCATTTAAATAGCAAAATAATTAACAACCAATTACTCAATTAGAATAAAACAATCAATGATTTAAAAAAACCTATTCATAAAAGTCCAAATGAATCCAAGCCCTTGTTCACTTGTAATTTCCTATGTTTAAGAAAACATTTAATGTTAATAAAATCATTTAGACCAGGAAACTTATCTGATTTAAGTTTGATTTGCCATGTAGTTTCACGCTGCTCTAAAAAATTCTTAAAATCTCCAGCCCGGAGATCAGCGTGAACAACTTCCAAAATAGAAAACAAAAATTTTTTGTATTTATTGCAGGTTTTGGTATGTTTATACAGGGCATTATTTTCGTCTTTCATTCTAATGCTGTAAAGATGTTCTCTAATTCTGGTGTTAAGACAACGAGTGGTCATGCCAACATAGTATGCAGGACAACCTGAACATAAACTAATGTAAACCACCCCCTTGGTTTTACAATCAGCATAACAGGGTACCTTAAAAGTATTGTCAAGAGTGTCAATTTTAATATAAGGACCTTCTGAAATAAAACGACACATGTTACAACAATGGCAGGCATGCATGCCTACCTTGTTGGTACTCATCATAGGTACGTGTGGTGTCCTGTTCTCCAAAATTCCCTTCAAATTATGACGGTTCCTGAAGACAAAACTGGGACCCTCACCTAAGGTCCTTTTTATCTCTTCATTCCCGTTAATAATTTTCCAGTTATCACTAATGATCTGTCTGATCAAAAAATTATCAGAACTGGTATCTAAAGAACACAGGGTGTTGATGTTGTAACCACCCCCAATAGTTCTCTGGTTCGGTTCACTGTTAATTGAACCAGGGAAATCAATAATAGGTTTAAAAATGCTATCACGTTTACCTAGTATTTCATCTATAACAGATGTCAATTGATAAAAATCATACCCCCTATCTAAAAATAAAGAAAAGACAATGTCAAATTCCTGTGTTAAATCTTTCTTTTTGGATGTCATCCGACTTGCTCGTATAAACTGTCCTCGGGGTATGTTTCTAATAACATGTCTGGGATGGTTACTAGAATGGTGCAAGTACCCATTCGTGAACGTCTCTTTACGATGGATCTTACTATGTAAACGTTCATCGTCAATATCCCAATATATTGATACATCCAAAAAGGCTGGAGATTTTAAGAATTTTTTAGAGCAGCGTGAAACTACATGGCAAATCAAACTTAAATCAGATAAGTTTCCTGGTCTAAATGATTTTATTAACATTAAATGTTTTCTCAAACATAGGAAATTACAAGTGAACAAGGGCTTGGATTCATTTGGACTTTTATGAATAGGTTTTTTTAAATCATTGATTGTTTTATTCTAATTGAGTAATTGGTTGAATTATTTTGCTATTTAAATGCATTGGATTGTGGTTACCCTGTATTCTGATGAAGTTTTTACGAAAGCGGGTATTAAACGTTTTGGCTACGCTATCACCGTGTGTTTCATCTTTCACTTTGGCTGCTTCTATTGTTTTAGTTACTTTTTGGCGTATTTTTTACTTGGTCTTCCTTCTTTGTCAGGTTTCAAAAACAGACTGCTCTGAGACTTCTGCCTCATCCAGTATTAAAACATCATTTCAGTGCTGGATTACAAAATGACATCTTAAACATCTGGTCATCTGATTCCTGGTTCCCATACTACCCCTCTTTACTAGAATCTGAACCAGAATCATGCACATATGTGTTACCATGTACACATATGTTGCTAAGATGTGTTATAGCATCTGGAAGCCATAAAACCATTTCAACACTTTCAACCTTTCAGGGTAGCAATTGGTTCACTGCTAAGGACAATACAGCAGGATTCCTAGTCCTTGTTTTCAGACATTTTGTCTCTGGCTGCAATCAGAACTGTAATATGCAATCTTTATGGTTTAAACCAGGTAATTTAGTTTCAGAATATTTTTTCCAAAGGTTAGCTGGGGCTGAGCTTAACCTATTCTCTTTCCGTATCCTCTCTTACAATATATACATTTAATTAGTTACAATAGTACTGTCTGACATACATGAATATTTCTTTTCTGTCCAGCAGAACACACTGTTGGTACATTTTTAACACAAGCAGCTTTGCAAATACATTTTCAACACAAGCATCAGTAAAAATCAGTTTGACATACAAATGACATACAATTCTTTACAAAACGTCAGCTAACTATGCTTGCATATGTTACACATCCACTGCCCTACTTCTCCTGGCATAGCTGGCAATACCTCACATCATCACATCTCTCCCCCTTTGAAGACTCAAGCTAGTTCCTCGAATGACACTGAAGAAATACTGCTTGAGAGGAATGAGCCTGTCTGGGAATACCATAACCCATACCCTGTCTTGAAAACCCATCTTCACTGCCATTGCTAACCCAACTACAGTGCTGCACTGTCATTTCATATGCCTGCAACCCTAGGCTCCACCTTAATAACTTGGAATTTTGCTGGCTCACGCAATGTACCCATGTTAAGGGAATGTGATCTGCAGCTACAGTGAATTTCCTACCATACAGATAGGGTTGAAGTTTCTGCAGTGACCATACTATGGCTAGGCATTTTGTTCTTCAGCTGCTTAACATTCCTCCCTGGGTTGGAGTCTACAGCTGAGATACACAACTGGGTGCTCTTCTCCCTCTGAGGAAACCTGGCTGAATACTGCCCCCACACCATGGTTCAAAGCATCCACCTGCACAACAAATTCTTTGCTGTAATCAGGACTGGCTAACACAGGGGGTCCTCCCAAAGCCCCTTTAATCTTTTGGAATGCCTGCCCATAGGCTGGGGTCCACATTACCTTATCTGGACTGTTTTTCCTCATCAGATGTGAGGGGAGCAGCTATTGTACTATAATTGAGAACGAATTTTCAATAATACCCCTGTCCTCAAGAATGCCCTCACCTGCTTTTTGGTAACAGGGGCAGGTCATGCCTGAATAGCGACCATGTTTGCAGGTTATGGCCTGATCTTACCACTCCCCACTCTGTGTCCCAGGTAGAAGACCTCTGCCACATCCATCTGACACTGGGCTTAATGGTTAACCCTGCCCTTTGCAGCCTGCTCAGGACCTCCCTGACATGCTGAAGGTGCTCATGCCAGAAATGGTTATAAATGGCAATATCATCCAGGTAAGCAAAGGAATAATCTCCTCCTCCTACTAGGATACAATCTACCAGCCTCTGGAAGGTCGATGGGGCATTTTTCACTCCAAAAGGCATCTTTGTGAACTCGTATAATCTGAAAGGAGTCACAAAGGCTAACCTCTCTCTAGTGGAGGGAGTCAAGGGGATCTGCCAGTATCCCTTGGTCAGATCAATAATGGTCAGATGTTTAGCCCAACCCAGCTGCTCTAAAGCTTCATCTGTCCTAGGGATAGGGTAAGCATCTGACTCTGTGTGACTAGTTCTCTGCAGTCCACACAGAACCTGGTGCTACCATCTTTCTTTGGTGTGAGTACCACTGAGTAGGCCCAGGGACTGCTGGATTACCCCCAGTTCCAACATTTCCTGTATCTCCTCCATCAGAGTTTGTCTGACTCACTCAGACACCTTGTAAGGGGCCTGCTTGATAGGCCTTTGTGGTCCTGCATCCACATGGTTTTGCACCAGGTGCGTGCACCTAGGTTTCCCAATGAACATGCCCCCAAACTCCTGTAATGCTGCTCAGATTTCTCAAACCTGGGTAGGGAATAGCTGGTGGGACATTGCTACCCCTTCCACTAAGGTGTCAGTCCGAACTTCACTGAGGAGATTAGTCAACAGATTCTCCTCAGACTCCTCCTGCCATCCACTGCAAATACTCAGCACCAGGGCCACCCTATCATGGTAAGTTTTCATCATGTTAACATGGTACAATTTGTGAATTTGTGTCTTTGCCTCCTGCCTAGCAGTTCTACCATATAGTTAATATCACTGACCTTGCTTACCAATTTGATGGGTCCCTCCCAAGCTGTCTGCAGCTTATTAGGTCTGACAGGAATGAGAACCATAACCTGCTGTCCTACAGCATACTCTCGGGCTCACGCATTCCTATCATACCAGACCTTTTCTGCTGTTGGGCTCCTGACAGGTTCTCATGGGCCAAGACCATGAGCTCCCTAAGCTTTGTCCTGAGGTTTAGGACATATGCTACAACAGACTCCTTGTGGGGTTCACACTCACCCTCCCACTCATCACGAATCAAATCTAAAGGCCCCCTCACCCTATGCCCATACACCAACTCTCTCTTAAACTGGTCTGCAAATGCCCATAGCATGGTGTTTAGTGTAGAGTTTAACCTCTCCACAAGACCATTAGTCCAGAAGTGGTAGGGAGTGGTCTTCAGGTGCTTCACCCCACAGCACTCCAACACAGAAGCCAGCAGGTCTGACATGAAATTGGCACCTCTGTCAGTCAGTATTTCTCTCAGGAAACCTCCCCTGCTGAAAATCTCTAACAAAGCATTTGCCCCCTACTCTCCCTCGATGAAGGACAGATCCACTGCCTCAGGGTATCTAGTAGGATAATCTACTACCACCAGGATATACTTCTTTCCTGTGGAACTTGAGGTACTCAGAGGCCTCACAATTTCCATAGCTACCCTCTGAAATGACTCCTCAATCACAGGCAAAGGCATCAAAAGGAGTTCTGATGTTGTCTCCTGCCTTGCCTATTTTTTGGCACTCTTCACAGGTCCTGAAGTACCCTGTTACATCTCTTGCAATCCCAGGCCATTAAAAGTTCTGCATAATATGTCTCTTGGTATGCTTTATGTCCATATGACCTGCAAAAGGAATGTCATGGGCTATGGCTAGAAGTGCCGGTTAGTAGGCTCTAGGCACTACCAACTGCTGTATTACTTCACCCTCTAGCTGTCCCTCACGGGTCTAGTCTCTATAAAGTAACCACTTGTTCCAGTATACAGACTCCCCTATTCCATAAGAATAAGGCACCTCCTTAGCTCCTCCCTCAAGCCTCATAATGTAGGGTTCAAAAGCTGAGCCTGTCTCAATTCTATCTTTGTGATCCTTCCCACCTCCCTTTCCACAGGAAGCCATGCATCCTCTGACAGTGGTGCCTCACTGTCAGCCAGGGTACTAGCAGTCACCTTTGCCCTTGCAGTCACTCTGTCCAAAGGAATATCAGTACATACCAGCAGCTGTGGCTCACCTTCAGGCATACTGCTACAGGGTAGTTCCCTTCCAGAAATAGCCACCTCACTAGCCCTGGCTTCAGGTGTACAGTCTGTCTGGGTCTCCCCAGGCTACCAGATCCACATGCCTGTCTCCAAGTCTGACTGCATGCACAGAAAGTACTGCATTATCAAAATCATTCCTTATTGAGACATCTGTAGGAATATCATCAAACACACCTACTTGCTTGCTTCCTTTTCCACCCTCCAAGCCAAGGCGAAACCTGGCCAAAGACATTTGAAATGGGGTCCCTCCTAAAGCACTGACTGGAGTAGACTGCCCAAGCAAGTACTGATCCTCCTTAACCACTGCAGACTTCACAATGGTTATGTTAGAGGCTGTGTCTCTCTTAGCAGTGGCCTGTTTTCCATCCACTAATATAGGATTTAAACTGTGGTGGTAGTCTGGCACCCCTGTTGTCTCCAGATAACTTACCACTGGCATACTGTTATTCCCACTTGCTGGCTGCCCCACCTTTTATTCCCCACCTTGCTTTCATGGACATCTATATGATACATGGCTCCACTGGTTACATTTAAAACATCTAACCCTTGATCCTGGTCATGCACCTAAACTAGTGGCTTCCCCTGTTACTGGTGGACTCTGTTGGGGTGCTCTAGGCTACTCACCATGGTTCCCTTATATCCATATGCAGCACTGGGTATCCCCTTCTTGTGCTGCGATGCCTGCTTGCTAAGTAGAGATCCCATTTTTTTCCCCAGCTCATCTGTAGAGTCACACTCTCGGTCTGTCAACCAGATTCTCATGTCCTCAGACAAAGTGGTAGGGGCATGTTCCCTCACCAAAAGGTCTGACAGCCTTTCAAAAGTGGTGAACTGACACTCACTCACCCACATATGAAAACAATAGTTATGTACTCAACATAACTTGGTATTTGTGTTATCTGCAGTCATCATTCATCATGTATGGGTCTAGGATCTGACATTGGATCCGAGCCAGCATATTAGACAACAGCTTAGCTCAAGCTCCTTCTCTCCCATAGTGCACTGCTGCCCTCTAAACCCTCAGATCAAATTTGTCCTGGAGACAGAAGACAGCCAGAAAAAGGACCCATCACCAGAATAGGTCTACCCAATTCCTGCCAATCCTCCAGGAGAGGGGGAAGGAGGGTGGGGTCATGATGAATGGGGACTACGGATAACACAGATACCAATTTATGGTGAGTACATAACTATTAATCTGATGTTATCCTAGTCACCATTCATCATGTGTGTGTCAGAGTCCCCAGCTACCTGATATTCTTGGGTGGCCTCAAGAATGGACATGCCAAAGAACAGTGGAGCCAAAGGAAGCCCTTCCTCCAGAAACTAGTTCAAGTTTGTAATGAGACATGAAGTTAAGTGGTGAAGACCAAGTCACTGATGCATAAATGTCATCCAAAGAATGATGAGCTGTGAAGGCAGCTGACGTAGCCACTGACCTGGAAGAATGAGCCCTAATTGGTCCAGGCAACAGAGAACCATGACAAGAATATATGAAGGAAATGCACTGAGAAATCCACCAGGAAATAGTAATTTTTGCAACAGCTTTGTCCCTTTGGTTACTTGAGAATGCCACAAACAACTGGTCAGAGAGGTGGAAGGACTTAGTTCTGTGAAAATAAAAATGGAGCTGTCCATAAACATCTAAGGTGTGTAAGATGTATTCTCCCTTATTGGCATAATTGGAAAAAACACTGGGAGTTGTATTGCTTGATTATGGTTTGCTTCAGTGGCCACTTTTGGCATAAAGGAAGGATTGGGTCTCAAGGCCACTCTGTCTTTATGAAATATCTAATAAGGAGGCTTAATGGTAAGACCATATAAAGCCTGTGTTTTTTTTGTACTGATATTATCTCCTGGAAGGCTGTTAAGTCGAGGTGGTAGAGAGTGTGAGCTTATTAAAACTTATTTTTTGTCACTGGCTTTGGTCGTTTTGTTTGACATCTTGGTGGTTTGAGTTTAATGGTAAGAGCCTGCAATTCTGAAACTCTTTTAGCTGATGTTATTGCCACCAAAAAGGCAGTCTTCCAAGAAAGGAATTTGGTATCACTGGATGCAGCAGGCTCGAAAGGAGGTCTAGTCAGTGAATGCAACACTAGAGCAAGATCCCATGGTAGAGAAGGGTCTATGACTGGAGGATGCAGCAAAAAGACACCATTCAAAAAGGCTTTTCAGAGGCGAGAAGAAAAAGTAGATTCATTATTGATATGAAAATTAGAAATTGCTGCCAACTTTACTTTGATGGTAGAGAAACTGGTGCCCTCCTGAAAAAGGGAAGTCAGGAAAAGAAGAATGTCAGAAATCGGGGAAGAAAATGGATCTAGATTCCAGCCTTTAGCCCAGATAGAAAATCTCTTTCACATGCTTCTATAGACTCTCTTGATAGATGATTTCTAAGAAGCAAGAATAATGTCCTTCACGGGGGATGCAAGCCTGGACTTAACAACAATTACTGGAACTGGACAAACCAAGCTGTCAGATGGAGGGTCTGCAGACTTGGCAGTGGATGGAGAGACAGATGAGAAATCAGATCCAAAAACAGATCGAGCACCCAAGGGGGGGGGGGTGCTTCAGCTGAGACCATAGAAGAGGTAACCACACCTGCTGAAGCCAAAAGGGGGCAATGAGGATCAACTGCATCCTGAGGAGTCTTGCTTTCTGAAGTACTCTCAGAATTAAGGATAATGGTGGGAAGGCATAAAGGAGACCTGGAGGCCAATCGTGAGTCAGAGCATCCCTGAGGGACTCCCCCTCTGTGGGGATCAAGGTGAAGTAATCACTGCAATTGTTGTCGAGAGGGGAAGCAAACAGATCATAGCTCAGCTGACCCCACCAACAGAAGGTCTGCTTCACCACTAACTGATTCAAGGACCACTCATGAGGGGTCAGAATGGCCCTGCTCAGCTTGTCCGCCAGCATGTTGGATGCTCTGGGAATATGCTTTGCTAGTAGAAAATGCTCTGAGGACATTGCCCACTCCCAAACCCTCATGGCCTCTCAACAAAGCAGATAAGAGCATGTGTCCCCTTGCTTGTTTATGTACCACACAACAGCCATGTTGTCTGTGTGAACTGCTATTGTCCCAAGAGGGAGGCAGTCCTGGAAAGCTTGCAATGATAGAAGAACTGTTCTCATCTCCAGGACATTTATGTGCAGCTTTGTCTCTGACTGGAACCACTTCCCTTGGACAGTCTTCCCTTGAAAATACCTCCCCAACCCTAGGAGGGAACCATACATGGGAACTAGAGGAGAAAAGGGTCTGCTCTCCAGAAGATCCAGGGAATATATTCACCACAAGAGATGTCTCCAACATATTGATGTTAGTTGTATGGAGACTGACAGAGGGTGGGAAAGGGGACAACTGAACAGCTAGGGTCCAGTGTAGTCCTCTCATGTAATACCTGGATATTGGAACCAGATAAATGGTGGTTACCATAGAACCTAGAGCCCTTAGAATGAGAGAAACTGGAGTCTTGGTTTGCTACAGAAGAGACTGAACATGAGACTGAATAAGAAGGGCGCACCAGAGGGGGAGGGCTGCAATCTCCGAAGTTGTGTCCAGCTGAGTGCCAATGAATTCCAGTTGTTGAGATGGGGTCAAGGAAGACTTGGTGAGGTTCGCTGCTATCCCCAACTGATTGAAGAGACAGAGAAGAAAGTTTGTGTTCTCCACCAGCTGATGCTGTGTGGGAGCTGTAAGGAGCCAGTCGTCAAGATAGGGAAACACCTGGAATCCCTGCAGCTTGAGATGAGCTGCTACCACTGCCATGCATATGGTGAACACCTGGCAGGCTCTAATGAGTCCAAAGAGCAGGGCTCTGAATTGGAAGTGATCAGCCCCTAAGCAAAAAAGGATAAATCTCCTGGACTGCCTGTCTATTTTGATATAATAGTACGTGTTCTGGAGATCGATCGAGCACATCCAGTCATTCTTGTGCAGAAGGGGCACAATTGACTGTACAGTGACCATCCAAAACTTCAACTTCTTGACTGATAGGTTTAATTGACTGAGATCCAGAATAGGACGCAGGTCCCCCATTTTCTTGCGTACCAAAAAGAAGCGGGAGTAAGTTCCGGATCCTCTCTGTCCTGTGGGGACCTTTTTGATGGCTCTTTTTTGGATGAGGTTGGTGACCTCTAGATGGGCTAATGCTCTCTGATTGGGTGGCACATCTGGGAGAGTTCTGCTTCTTGGTGGGGGATCTGAAAAGGGAATGCAGTAGCCCCTGGATAAGATTCTTAGCACTCATTGATCATTTGTGATGTATGTCCAGGCTAAAAGGTGCAAAGCCAACTGACCCCCAACTGCCTCCAGGGAGGGACAGTCAGGTATTGCTCAGGGGAGCTGGAAGGGTTTCTCAGAGAAGGGCTCTCTGAAACCCTAGTTTTGTGGGCCTCCTCTGCCTCTAGGGCAGAGTCAACCATTGAAACCTCTCCCCAGTCCCCTGGAAGAGGAATCTTCTTGAGTATCCTGAAAGGAAGATTGCGACTTGTGGAACCAAGTTTTCCTGCTCCCCTTTTGGGTCATGGAGGACCCTTGGGGGGTAGAGAATTTGGTCCCTACAGCCAACAAAGTCTTTCCCTCTTGCTCACTGTGAGTCAAAGTTTCCTTAATGCTAGGTCCAAAGAGAGTTGAACCATCAAAGGGGGCATTGCTGAATGTGCTGTAAAGGGCTCTGTAAACCCACATAAACACAGCCAAGCATGGCACCTGATGGCAATGCCTGTACCTGCCGCCCATGAAGAACCCTCTGCAGCATCGGATAGTAACCTCATGGATGAATTAGCTATTGATGTAAGAGTGGCCAGCTTGGGAGAAATGGAGTTAAAGTCCTCTGCAGGCATGGACTCTGAGAGGGAGGTGGTGAGCTCACTTATCAAATCCCTCTAGAGATGGGTAAAATGAATCAGGTAATTCAGAGCTTGCAGGCTGAAAGTCGCCGATGTGAACACCCACTTTCCAAATCTGTCCAATGCTCTTAGTTCATGACTGGAAGGATGGACAGATGAGCTCTGTTCCACCAGGTACCACAATCGCATCAACTGGAACTGCCTTGGATCAAAAAGCCTTGTCTGGTAGTGGGCTTAAGAATTTGTCTGCTCTTTTGAGTACTGGCTCCACTGTATTGGGTTCTTTCCAGGCTCTGCTGGCAATGAGGTTGATTAGTGGGTCGGGGGAGGGGGCATCCAAGAGGTAGATGGCCCCATACCGAAAGCTTCCAGGAACATAGCTTCCTCAGAGGATGGGGGCTGGGCAGACCAACCACCCTTGGCCTTGAGAATCTCCAGTATGTCTCCAAAGGAGACATCATTGGGCAGTAACCTTGGGGACCCATCCCCTTCATCAATATCCATGTCCTCCATGAGAGACTCCATTAGGGAGTCCAGATGTCTCCTCTTACATGTCCTCTTCTGAGGCACTTCCTCTGCAGGAGGCTCAGGGGAAGACTCAGAAGAGGTGGGGACCCCTATGAGGAACCCCCCCCCCCCCGGAGGCTAGATTGGATTGGCTGGACCTGGAGCAGGATGAGGGGGTCTGCTTAAGCTCTGGGTTTGGGAAGGAGTAAGGTGAGCAGGGAAGGCTACTCTGGTAGCAAAGAGGGATCTTTCCACTACCTGGAACATGGAGGGACTGGACAGGGCCCCCTCCCCCACTGATAACACCACAATGGAGGAAGGAGCAGACCCTGGCAGAACCTTAACCCTCCAGATAGTGCCAGTCGGGAGCTATCAAGCGTTGAATCACTGAGGGGCAGGGAATGATCTGAAAGGATCGGACCCGAAACAGCTCCCACAGACTCTGGGGTGACAACCCAGACCGGGGGTCCAGTTTGTCCAGGGGAAAGGGGAGCAGAGCTCACTATAGACTCAGACAGGGTAAGGTTAAAACAGGTACGAGTAACCACCATCATCGCTTACCTACTGGGCTCCAGCTCCCCTGAGTCCATTGAGAGGTCAAACGGGGAAAAAGACAGGGAGTGGGAAAAGGTTCCCCAATCCTGTGCGCTGGGGAAACCAAGAGCCCAAGTTTTATTTGAGCTCTCAAGAAGGACCACATCATCCTGTCCATATCGGAGGGGAGGATGCTCTAGGGGGATCGGGAGGAACCCGAGGACCTAGCCGAAGACCCATGTCAAGATCCCAAGGGCCTTCTTCGCCAGTCTGGGGAATGCGTCCTATGTGGAGGAGAAATTAAATGATCCCATCCCGCAGGATCCAAAGGAAGCTCCTTAATCAGGATGGGATCCGACAAGGGTGTTGGATCTAAGGAAACAGCAGGGCCTGAGGACACAGTTCTCGAACACCTCAGATCCAAAAGGTTCGGATCTGTGGCAGGTCTGCTTTGGCTCAGATCTTGAGGCCTCAATCCGGAGGTCTTAGATCCAGGAGTCAAACCTGAAACTCTCAAATCTGAAGGGCTGGGAGCAGAAGCCGTGGATGCAGGAGTTGACTCCCTAGATGTTCTCCGATCCAAGATCCTCAGATCTGACACCTCTGAGGCTGCAGTCAGATCCGGGGATCTGTGATCTGACAGCCTAGGTTTCTTAGAGGAAACCTCTCCCGAAGAAGATGGAGAAGATTTCCTCTTATGTCCAGAGGGTCCTGACTTGGAGGAGGATTTGTTAACCAAGGGGACCCCCCTGAACCATACCTTTCAAAAGGAGCTTGTTAGTATGGTCAACCAGGGCTCTCGGGTTGAATTTAGCACAAATGCTGCATTCAACCTCCAGGTGGCCAGTGCTGAGACAGTAGAGGCACTCCTTGTGCTAATCAGAAACTGGCATCTTCCGACCATACGAGAAGCACCTCTTGAACCCCAAAGGATTTTCAGACATGGGGCAACCAAACCCAAAGGGAAATAACCAAGGAAGAGTAGAGGAAACCAGGCTTAAAGACAGAAACCCCAATAGCCATCCAGCAACTTAATGATAAACTGCTAGGAAACTATAAACAAAAACAATAAATTCTAAATAAGACATTAATAAAATAACCAAAGAAACCCAAGAACAATCAAGAAAGGGGACTCCTAATCAACTACACTGGAAAACAGAAAAGGGTGCCAAAGGGAAACAAAAACAACCGATGACCCAGAACAAAACAACCAACAAAACAGGAAAACACTACCATGAACTTAACAGGAAAAACTAACAAGAAAACCCAAATTAGAAGTACTTACAGAAACTATGAGGAGCTGAGCTATCTGTGTCTGATCGACTACAGTGGCAAATGAGATCTGGGGGGTTAGAGGCCAGCAGTGCACTATGGGAGGGGAGGAGCTTCAGCTAAGCTGTTGTCTAGTGTGCCAGCTCAGATCCAGTGTTAGATCCTAGACCCATACGTGATGAATGATGACTAAGATAACATCAGATTAAGTGGTTAACTCAGCAATATAATCACATACACTTTCATCTACCTTGCGTCTATGCTCACAAAACTTTTTTTCTGTAAGCTTCAGGTGTTAACTTATAACACTCCAGTAAACATTGTTTTACTTTATCATAGTTTAAATAATCAATATCAGACAATTTAGAAGCAGCAGTTACAGCTTTACCATGGAGTAAGGGAGTTATGAACTATACCCAGAGCCCTTGGTCAACATTATACTGTTTACATACTCTTTCAAATATATGAATAAAACTATCAAAATTATCACCAACTGTGGACAACATTGACCTTTATTGCTTCTGGGGTTCGATTATTCCCTTCCCCTTTACCGCCATATTCCTGTTGAAGAGTCAGCATCGCCCTCTTATGTTAATGCTGGTTCTCATTTTCTTCAGCATCCAAACACCGCAGTGTCTCATTTTCTTTGACCTCCAAACGCTGCAGTCTCTCTGCTGATTCTAAATCTAAATGTTTGGCCTCCAGTTCAAGTCTCTTTAACTCCAAATGGATTTTTAAGTCTTCTGAGGAAAAGGTGAACTGCCCTGTTTCTGACGGCTGCAAATTCCCATCAACAGACTGGTTATCCTCCTGGTTGCTGGTCTCAGCTGTGACTAAGGCTGAAATCATTTCCTTTTTAGTCAGGGTGGCATGCACCAGTCCTTTGGCTTCACACACCTTGGCCAACTGGTTCTTTGTCAGATTGCCATAATCCTTTGCTGAAATCTTTGCCTGCTTTCCCCCTGACTAAACTAAACTAAGAAAAAAATAAATAAAACTATTGTGAAAATGAAAAACTCTATCTTTATCTTGTGTCTGCTCAGAGTACACACACCTTCTTCAGTGACAACTGCCTACAGGCTACAGAAATTTAATTAATATCCCAACACTGCTCACCAATATGTGATGCCCCCCCCCCCCACCGGCCAGTAATCAAGGAGCCTGAATCTTCACCACTGACACCAGTGAGGGTCGTTTACGTGGAACAAAGGTGCACACAATATTTCCAGATGCAGCTTTCTGCACCAAGCACAATTTTCCTTAAGAGCACACATGGGACACATTCAGTCTGGGGTCTGGGTTTCCCTCTTTCTCTCCAGGCCCCAGTAAGACTGCCCACTAGCACAGCTATAGAGTTGGGTCCTCAGCTGAGTGTCCCAAGCCAAGTCCTCCACCACACTGTCTGTGAAACCAGTGATCTCTGTCCCTGCTCCAAGTAGCTGACACACACACACCTGGGAAAGGCAGGCATAAATTTACTAGCTATGCCACTCTGCCCAGACTATAAGGTAGATACACCCACCAGGACAATCCAAAGC
Source organism: Protopterus annectens (assembly GCF_019279795.1). Classification (NCBI taxonomy): domain Eukaryota; kingdom Metazoa; phylum Chordata; order Ceratodontiformes; family Protopteridae; genus Protopterus; species Protopterus annectens. The sequence continues at coordinate 1,187,710,658 of NC_056735.1, read as the reverse complement.
CAGCTACTCTAAGGTTCTTACAAGGGTACCCAATTATACTGAGCAAAATTAATACTAATACAAATGGTAGAGTTTGACCAATACAATATGGCTTTCAGGGGCAGCCACAGTGTTACCAAATAAGTATAAGTACTCCCAAAGGTTAAAATATTCTCTAAAGGACCAGCCACAATGAAAATTTTAAATGTAATTAATAATAAATAATAAAAGAACATGACAATACTATATATCTATTTACAATAAACACCAAAGTTTCAATCACTGGAAATATTAAAATAACACTGACAGATTCACACAGATACAGAAAAACAGTACTTAACTAATCTCACTATATTTTCCTGACTGATCTAAAGAATTACTATTCCCTGGTTACTGACTAAAGCAAGGCAAGATGGGGTGAGTGAGTGGTCTTCCTTCTTTGTCAGAATTCAAAAACAGACAGCTCTGAGACTTCTGTCTCATCTAATATTAAACATAATTTCAGTGCTGGATTACAGAATGACATCACAAACATCTGGTTATTTGACTTCTGGTTCCCATAGTAAGTACCTGTTGCACATCCTCATAAAAAGGTACTTAAAAGGTATTAGAGTACAATGCCCCATTTGGTATGTACCTCACAAGACATCTGCAACAGCTAGAAAGACCAGAGAAATACCTCACTAAAAGAATCACAGGCCTAAAGCAGATGCCCTATGCTGAACGTCTAAAAAAACTCCAGCTATACTCTGTGGCATATTGTCTACTCAGAGGTGATCTCTGCTTAACATACAAGGCCATGTTAAACCGTGAGCTGTTGGACATGCTCCACTTAAAGAAATCCCAATCCCTCAGAGCCACATGCTCCAAGGATCTAAACCTTGTCATCTGTCATCACAAGGAACAAAACATGATGGAGGGATAGGTTCCTGACCCACAGACTCCCCATACTCTGGAATAGACTGCCCATACATGTCAAGCAGAGCACCTCCAAGGCCCTCTTCAAAAGGAACCTTGACGATTGGATGGGAGATAGGAAATTCACCCCAGGGATCACGTCAGTCGCCCTGCTAGAAAGGGGTATAGGGAAATAAATATTGTGGGAAGAAATATCCAGGGAATTGTTATGGCTAGGCTTGTATAGGCCCTAGGGCTGATAGCCTAGTACCAATCTATGAACCTATAAGAAAGGAGAACCAATACTCTTCAGAATGACTCTGGATATCAGTGAAAGTGGAGGAAATGCAAACAGGAAAACTCCTGACCACAGGAATGAAAATGTATCCATTTTACAGGCCTGCCTGCAAGGAGTCCTGGTGTAGAATTTACTTACATATTTGTTGTTGAAAGGTGGCAACCAGATCTATTTGAGGTGTTCTCTACAACTGGATTAATTCCTGGAAGACCTCCTTGTTCAACTTCCATTGGTGAGGGTCTGCCCAAGTCTGCTCAGCGTGGTTGCTCTTACAGTATGCAAGATGCTTGGAGGGTTCTACAGTGCTCTAGAGCTAACTCCCAAGGCATTATAGCCAGTCTGTACAGGGGGTAGAACCTTGTGCCCCTGTTTTTTTATGTACCACATCACTGTGTTCTTGCTTGTAATAGCATGTAATGGTCCTGTGGACCACAGGGCATGAATATTATTCTATAGCATAGATCACAGCTAACATCTCTTTGACATTTATGTGCTTTGGTCTATCTGAACTGTCTCACAGGCCATGCAACTTTGCCCCCCCCCCCACAGAAACTTCTCCTCAAACAAAAAATGAGATATCTTACTGCTTCCACCAACACAATTCTTTCTTGATAAAGCCCAAAACTGGAATCTGGAAGCCACTCCAGTGGTGTAGAGGAATAAAGCCCCAACTATGACCCAGGCAACCTCAATTCAATTAGCTGCATGGTCGGGAGACTAATGGAGTGGCAGGGAGGAATGGGCACTACGTGGGCATTTCTTTATGATGATCCTTGGGGGAGTCTGGAAATGTTGCTGGAGGAAGTGTGGTCCACAAAATGGGATGTGGGCCTGGATGAGCTTCTGCAGAGATGTGGCAGTATGCCATTTGGTCATATTGTCCTCCCACTCAGGACTGACTCATGTCACCATGAGAGAGGGAGGGAGGGAGGAAAATGGGTAGGTCATACAGTAAAATATCCCCCTGGTTGGATGCAAAGATATGTCGAGCCCCTAAATGTCTAAGTTTCCACAAGCAGCTCCAGCAATACAAGAATAAGTCTGAGGAGAGCAAGGAGATAGGTAGCAGACCTAGCATAGATAGGACACTATGGTGATGGGCTGGCACCAGTAAGGAAAGGAGGAAATAAAAACAATTGGAATCTGAAAATCCCAGAGGATGAGAATGTTGAGTCTACATTTTTTTTAAACCACTGAATTTTTTCATGTATAATCTAGTAAAAGGAGTCATGAGAATCATAGAATCCATGAATTCTAGAAACCTGAGATATTCTTTGGCTGCAGTCTCAGACTGACTGGAATATTAAGAAAGTTTCCAGGTACAAATTCACCTTTTACTTTATTGAGAATGCCTATGAAGAGACATATGTAGAAGGCAGCCTAGAGGCATGATCTGTGACAAAGACAAGGAGGATTTTTAACAACACCTTTATTGCATTATCACTTAAGACATGTGCAGAGGGAGGTGGTGTTCTCCATTCGCTAGGCATGTAGCCTGTTTGGAGGCTACAGTTAAACAGCAATTTCAGAGGGCCTGATAGGTCATGCTTCATGCTATTTAGAAGGCATCCCAGGGTATTATCTGGGCCCATCAATGCAGTGTTCTTGGCCTTAGAGAGAACACTAAGGAATTGTTCCCTAATGATAGGAGGAGGAGTTAAATTTGATGCTATTTCCTGAGGGGAGGTTGAAGGGGGAGAGAGGGATAAATTTAGAGCTGAATTTGTCTCCCAGTAGGTTTACTATATCTTCTGGCTCCATATAGATGGCTCCATTAACAATGAGCTCTGAATATAATATTCGGTACGTCTGTTGTTATTCCCCTTAAGGATTTGCATCCAAAATTCCACTCTCTCCTTATTTCTTGAAAATTTCCCTGCTTCATCGTCATCCATTTCCACTTTGAATTATACCTTTCTCCTTGTGTTATGTATTTGAGCTTTAACTGTGTAGCTGTAAAATATCCCTTTAAATCAGGTAATCCTAAACCACCTTGTTCTATTGGAAGAATCAACTTGTCCCACTTGACCCTTGCCCTCTTCCTCTTCCAGATAAACTATTTAAATTCTTTATTATTTACTGTCCACAACTTCTTCTCTGCTTGATAAAAATATGCCTGACTTGTATTTAAAACTAAATGGACTAAAACATTTCCACTTCTTGTATCTTGCTACTCATATCCATAAGCAAGAGCTTCCATTTTTCTCCATTTTTGCATTATCTTTTGTTTAGTATCTTCCCACATATCCTTAGCAGCCATAACAGAATCCTTTTTAATCCCTACTCTTAAATACTTTATTTTATCAAGTCTGCATAAATATGGGTATGGATGAACCAATTCATGTGCAGGTACATAATTTACAGCTATAGCCTTTGTTTTATCTTCATTAATTATATTTCCAAAAAAGACTTGAAACTGTCTCAGAATGTTCCACAACACTGAAATGTCCTTTTCTGTTTTTTATTTATTTATTTTTATTTATTTAACATTTAACCGGGAAAGTCCAACTTGGAACATAGGCAATTTTCAGTGGAGGCCAGGGGACAAACTCTCCAGACGCATGTCTTTGAACATGAGAGGAAACCAGAGCAGCCGGAGGAAACCCACAAGAATGCAGGGAATGCATACTCCGCACAGAAGGCATTCCAACTGAGAATCAAACAGGAGAACCTCTTGTTGTGAGGTGGAAACCCTACTGCTGCACCACTGCATCTTCCAAATAAAAAAAAAATAAAAGACTTTGGTAAGGCAAGGTTAGTGGTAATTAACAGTTAAGACAGAAGGAGATGAGATTTATCAGGTACAAAATAGTATCATCCACAAATAAAGCCAACTTTTCTTGATTACCATGCCAACTATATCTTTAAATTTCTGAGTCTCTTATTTTATTTGTCAATGGTTCTAAATAACAAATGGAAAAGAGGACACCCCTGCCTGGTTCCTCTGTTCAGAGGCAATGTATCAGAGAAGAACCCTCCCAGTTTAATTTTTGCCTCCAGTCCCTCATATAGCTTTATAATTAACCTTCTTATTTTATCACAGAATGCAAATGCTTCCATTGCCTTGCTCATAAAATCCTAGCTATTCTGTCAAGTGCTTTATGTGCATCAATTCACACCAACAACAGTATTTTCTTACATTCTGCTGCCCTCTGGATCATTATTGCTCTATTAATGTTGTCAAATGTTTGCCTCCCCTCCACAAAACCACACTGGTCCATATCTATCAATTATGTCATCACCTTTTGTCATTCTTTTAGCCATTATAGACATAAACATTTTATAATCATGGTTTAGAATCAAAATGGGCGTATATGAAGCTGGATCTGATGTGTCTTTGCCATGTTTAGGTATTACAGCCACCACTGCTTTCCTCCAAGATGATGGTGCTTCTCCTTTTAAAATACTGTTAAACCAGACCTTCCAGATCTTTATCGCTTTCTTCCCTCCCAGCCAGTCCTTTCAAACTTCCACAGGAATGTCATTTCTTCCTGGAAACTTTCCTGAACATCGATTATACGTCACTGTTTTTATCTCAGCTCCTATTTTAACTGTTAATTACCACTAACCTTGGTGTACAAAGTCTTTCATAACTATTTCCATCTGTGCTTTTTCTTGATTTCCACATTCTTCTGCTTTTTACAAAATTGCATAGAATTTTCAAAATATCTCTACTATAGCTACAGGATTACTGGTTATTTTTCTTGTTATAGGCTCCCTAAGTTTAGCAGCAACCCTTTCTATTTTCTGTTGCCTGAGTCATTGTGCTAAAAGTTTTTGTGCTCCGGAGATATTATCAAAAAACAATTGCTTAACAGCAATCTTTCTAAACTCATGCATATTGAAGAACTGTAAAAAATGTCCAAAAGTGACCAGACAAACTCCGTACTATTGTATCTGTTATACTTTATTTGTCTCACAACAAATTCTTGCCAAACAGTTAATTCTTTCAGAGCTATTTCAAGTCTTATTATAACATAGCCAGACAGATGATGATACTGATACACTCTCAGTAAAAATGTCACTGAATGAAAAACAAGCATTGTGTACTTTGTATACTTTAAACACTGTTATTTTTGATATATGGAAAGTCCCTGTAATGCAATGCTCATGTTCTTTTGGATGCAAATGTCATGCAAAGCTAATTTAAACATCATGCAAAGCAAGCTATATTATTTTGAAAACTTGCTGTTTAGCCTTGCATATATTTCTTTTCTGCACAAACAGTATTTTTGGGAAAAGCATTTTAATTTATACAATATTTATCACATTGTATCCAGATAATCCCTTATTTTCTTTTGAGCACTCTATTTGTTCCTCTTCTTGTTCTGTAAGATCTCCCTTATTCTGCAATAATTTAATCTTTGTCATCCCATATAAATAATTATTGACTTCTTAATCATATCTGCTTTTCTCTTATTTCTACCCTTTTTTAAACTCCACTTTCATTTTATCCCACTCACTATCTATAACTTCTGAAGATAACTTCTTCCCTAATAACTCTTGAATAATTTCCACTACCCATTCCTTAAATTCCTCAGATCGGGAAGCACTAGTGTTTCATTTGTGCTTTATTACCCTGTATTTTTATGTAGGTTCTTATTGGCGCATGATCTAAAATTGCTATTGGATGTGTGATGAAGCTTTCAATTGAATGCACATTTTCCTGTGAAATATAATTTCTGTCTAGTCTAGCCCATTTATTGTATCTTGAGGAATAATATGTAAATTCTCTGAGTTCCGACTGCTGAATTCACATCTTCCATACCAAATATTTTCATAAATTTCTTCAGAAATACACCCTCGTTTGTTACATTTTCCCTTCTAGGTCTCCCAAATGTATCCTCACTGTTGCAAACCAAGTTCCAGTCCCCACCTATATGTTATGTTCCCTGCTGAAAGCTGATTATTTCTCCCAAAGTTTTCTTAGGTTCCATAATAGCGATTTTAGGTGGAACATAAATGCATGCCAGCGTAATCCTCCTTGCTTGCCAGTAGTCCCTAATTACCACAAATCTGTCATTACTATCTTTTTTTACACTTCTATCATGATTGGAGCTCTCTAGCAATTAGTACAAGTACTCACCCTTTTCTTTCTCTGTGATCACTTTTTTTTTCAAATGTGTCTCCTAAAGCACTGATAGTACTCTGAATTTTTTTTAACAATTCAATACTTTAGCCTTTCTGTCTATATCTGTCAGGCCATTCACATTCCAAAATAATATATTCAGTGTAGCCATTATAATAAGAAGTTATTATTCTCACCTATTATAGGTTCATAGGTTCATACTAGGCTATCTGCCCTGGGGCATTTATAAGCCTAGCCCGATTGTGTTTGGCTTACGCCACCCCTTGATTTGAGTATACTGTGCCCTTTTTAAAGTTTAGTTTACTGTGCCTCTGTCTAATAGTGACACGGAAGTAATCCCCGGGACAAACCTACGATCCGCCATCCACTCATCAAGATTCTTCTTGAAGAGAGTCAGTGAGGTGCTCTGCCTAACATGAATTGGAATTCTATTCCAGAGCGAAGGGAGCCTCTGGGTTATGAATCTGTCCCTCCAGCATGCTCTATTTATTTCTGTGCTGAGGTTCAAGTCCCTCGAGCGCGTGGCTCTAAGCGATTTAGATTTACTGAGGTGGAGCATGTCCATTAACTCTGGGCTGGACATAGCCCTATATGTCAGGCATAGATCGCCTCGAAGTAGGCGGTATGCAACTGAGTAGAGCTGGAGTTTTTTTTAACCGAGCAGCATATGGCATCTGTTTGAGTCCCTTGATCCTCCTGGTGAGGTACTTTTGGGGTCTTTCTAATTGCTGCAGGTGTCGGGTAAGGTACATCCCAAAGGGGGCATTGTATTCTATGATGGGCCTGATGAGGGATGAATAAAGGGGCATGATTACCTCTCTTGATCTAGATGTGAATCCTTTCATGATGAGGTGGGCTATGTAGAAGGTCTTTCTAACCACTTTGGCAATGTGGTTGTCAAAGGAGAGATTGCTATCAACTTGGGTCCCCAGATCCCTAATTACTTTCTCTGTACTTAATGGGTTACCACCTATGTGGTAATTTGTGGGCACATTGTTTTTACCAAAGGGTATGACTATACACTTTTTGGCATTTAGCTTTAGACCATGGCTCTGGCACCAGTTATCCATCTCTGCAAGACCTTTTTGAAGGATGTTTGTGTCAGCTGGAGAGTCGATTATGGCGCCCAGTTTGCAGTCATCTGCGAACTTGGTGAGCCATAGTCCTCCCACGTTGGCCTGTACCTCAGAAAAGTAAATACCGAACAAGAGAGGTCCCAGGACAGAACCTTGTGGGACGCCACTTGTGACCGGTTTCGAGTCTGACATGGCTCCAGCAACTCTGGCTCTGTGGATTCTGTCTTTGAGCCAGTTTGCGACCCATCTTGTGACATAGGGGTTTATATTTAGGCTGGATAGCTTATCTATGATGCCCGAGTGGGGTATTGTGTCAAATGCCTTTGCGAGGTCCAGATAGGCTGTGTGGACTACCTTCCCTTCATCTATGGCCTTGGTGACTGTTTCGAAGAAGTCGACCAGGTTCAAAAGGCAGGATCTGCCGTTGACGAAGGCAAATTGGGTAGGATCTAGTGTCTGTAGGTCCCCAATGTCTTTGTTTATGAGTTCCATGATGATCCTCTCCATAGCCTTGCAGACTAGGCTAGTCAGGCTTATCGGGCAATAGTTTCCAGGGTCCGCAGAGGCTCCACCTTTGTGGAGTGGGACCACTGTTGCTGTACGCCATTCTTTGGGCACATATCCTGTAGTGAGGCTGAGATTGTACAGCAGTTTTACTTGAGGGATTAGTTCTTCTTGGAGTTCATGTAGGACGCAACCCGGGACGCCATCTGGTCCCATGGAAGCAGTGTTTTTTGCTTTGGAGAGGGCGGCCTTCACCTGAGCATCAAAGATGTTTGGGAGGCTGCACTCTGCCGGGATAGATACTTGCTCTTTTGGGGGGGGGGGGAGTTTGCACTGAACCTGTCTGCCAGGATATTGGCGATGTCTGTGGGTTCAGTGTATTTTTTGTCGCTTAGAATCAACTCAGAACAAGTCTGGGAGTTGCATCCTAGGTTCCTAACATAACTGAAAAAAGCCTTATGATTGTTTTTAGTGTCCTGTGCAATTTTTCTCTCGAAGTTGGCCTTGCAGGATTTTATGAGGGATCGTAATTTTTTGCTAGTACTGATCAGAGATGCCTTCCCTTTTAGGGATTTTGCTCTATCATGTAGTAGCTTCCTCCTTCTGTTGTACAGTTTATTTATGGCTGGGGTCCACCAGACTGGACGCCTGCCTTTGGATGATTGGGTCTTGATTTTGTTTGGGATAGCATGATCCATGCATTCCTGGAGATGTCCGTAGAATGCGTTTATATAGGATTCTGCAGGTTGGGCTGTAGTTTCCACTGGCCCTGGGGCCTTGAAGGATTCCACTTCAGTTTTGAGAAGTGTGAAGTTCGCTTTTGAGAAGTTTTTCACCGTGGTTTTCTGGGCTGGGAGTGGGGTCAGGATGTGGATATCCAGTGAAATTAATTTATGGTCTGATCTTACCAATAAGGGATATACTTCTGGTATGGAGCATAGAGTCCCCATGTTGGTAATGATCAGGTCTAGTATGTTTTCCCCTCTTGTGGGAGTGGTGACTAATTGTTCAATAGCATTTGAGTTTATAAATTCCAGGAACCTTTGGGCTAAGGTGCTGGGGCTTGAGTAATGCTCCCAGTCTATGTTTGGGTAGTTGAAGTCACCCAATATAATGGTGTTCGGAGAGATCTTCATGTTCTCCAATGTTTTCAGGAAAGCTGAGTGGGATTCCTGACTTTGAGAGGGTGGTCTGTAGGATGCTATAAACTGAAAAGCAGTCTGTCCCACTGTCAGTTGCACATGGATGGTCTCCGATACTTCGTGCAATGCCACTAACCTGGAGGTGTGGATATCCTTGATAAATATGGAAACTCCCCCTCCTTTTGTGGTTCGGTCCGGGTTTTGGGGCCGAAAAGCATGATATGAGGTATAACCTGGTAGTGCTGGGGTGCTCTCTGGAGCCTTGAACCAGGTTTCTGTCACTGCACAGATATCGATGTTCTCCATACTGAGGAGAACTTCGAGTGCATGCATCTTGAGGTTAAGACTTCTGGCGTTTAGCAGCATTACCCTTAGTTTCTTGTTCCTTGTGCTGTCTATGGAGGTGGGTTTGACTTATTATATATGACAGTTTTTAATGTCTATTTCCAGCTTTGGTATTACATGCACCCACTAATGTTTAGCAAGTTGATCCTTTATACAGTTGTTTCTTGTTATCTCCATTTGAACCTATATCACATTTTACAAGACTTCTTGTTTTAATGAAAACTCTCAAACAAAAATAAGAAATTATGTACTCACCTTAATGTTCAATGTTTGTTATCCATCTCGCCTTCATTCATTGCTGTTTGGGTTCAGAACTGAGCATCAGTTCCGACTCGGCCTAATTCAAAAGCTCGAGAGCTTCCACTGGCTCAAGGCTATGTCCTATCCCATGATGCACTGGGAAGATTCCCCAGATGTTGTGTGCAAAAACAAAGTATAAATATCAAATAACAACAACTAGAATATATCAGACCCAGAAGGGAAACAGAGATTCCATAATCCAATTAGAGATAAAAGTAATCCTCCCAATCCTCCAGGAGCGAAGGAGGGGGAAGGAGGGTCGGATGCAAGAATGAAGGCAAGATGGGCAACAAACATGGAACGTTATGGTGAGTACATAACTTCTTAATGTTATGTTGTCCTATCTCACCCTCATTCATTGCTGGTTGGGACAGCATCCCTAGCACCTTCTTTCTCGGGTGGCTCAAGGGAACAAACTCTTCAGAACAGTGGACCCAAAGGAAGCCCTGTTCTGGGAGGCCATGTCCACTTTGTAATAAGTAATAAGGGTATGAGGCCTGACCCATGTGGCCGCTGCACATATTGAATCCAAAAGTAGTCTGGACTGGAAGGCAGAAGATGAAATTGAAACAGCTCTTGTGGAATGGTCCTTCACTTTGCCAGATAATTGTCTGTGAAGATAACAGTATGTAAAGGAAATTCAATCTGTGAGCCATTTTAAGAGTGTTACTTTAGAAACTGGCAATCCTTTCATTTGATCTGAAAAGGACACAAACAATTGATCCGATGATCTGAAAACTTTAGTCCTATGCATGTAAAAGCGTAATTGCCTATGTACATCCAATTGGTGTAATCTGTATTCTGCCCTGTTGCCATAGTTCAGGAAAAATATTGTCAATTCAATAGATTGGTTTAGATTGGTCTCTGAACACACTTTCGGGAGAAAGGAAGGATTAGTAAGCAATGAGACTCTGCCTTTGTGAAAAATTATGTAAGGAGGACGTACAGAAAGAGCTTGAAGTTCAGATACTCATCTAGCAGAGGTAATAGCGACTAAGAAAAGTGTCTTCCATGACAAAAATTTTAAGTCACAAGATGATGCTGGTTCAAAGGGAGACAAAATTAAGGATGATAGAATGAAATTTAAATCCCATGGAGCTGGAGACTCTCTGACTAGGGGTCTCAGCAAAAAGTCCCTTTTAGAAAGGCCTTACAGAGTTTGTTGGACATAATTTTAAGTCCCATTTCCCCAATGTGAAAGTTAGAAATAGCGGCTAGTTGGACTCTAATTGTAGCTACTGCCATGCCCTTGTTAAAAAGTTTAGCGAGAAATTCTAGTACTGCTGTAACAGTACTATAGATCCTGTAAAGGGATCTATATTGTTTTTGCAGGCCGAGTGTGAAAATCTCTTCTATTTGCTAGAGTAAAGTTTCCTAGTAGATGGCTTATGAGAAGAAATCAATATATGTCTAACTGCCGGGGAAATGTCATGGAGCCTGACTATCTGTGGAACTGGAGCAGCCATGCTGGCAACTTTAGGGTTTGGATCAATGGATGGAACTCTCCTGACAAATGGGTCAGCAGGTCTGGAAGTGGATCCAGAATCCATGGTTCCTGTTGGAGATGGGTCCAGAGAAAGGGGAACCAAATTTGTCGAGGCCAGTATGGTGCAATCAGAATTAAGGTGCTTCTCAACCTGTTGGCTTTCTGAAGGACCTTTGATATCAAAGGAAGGGAAGGGAAGGTGTAAAGTAGTCCCAGGGGGACAATAGTGCATGACAGCATCCCTTAATGACTTCCCCAGAGGGGGGAATCAGGGAAAAATAGCTGCTGCTGTGACGTGGCAAAAAGGTCGCAGCAAGGCTGGCCCCAGCTGCAGAAAATCTCTTCCGCAACCTCTTGTTTTAGGGACCACTTGTGTCACATCAGAATAGCTCTGCTGAGTTTGTCTGCTATCACGATGGATTTCCCCGGGATGTGCATTGCTATCAGAAAATGCTGAGAAGAGACAGCCCACTGCTATACCCATTGAGCCTTCCAACACAGGGGGTAGGATTTGGTTCCTCCTTGTTTGTTTATGTACCACACTACTGACATGTTGTCTGTCTGAATTGCAGTAGTTTCTATTGGCCAAGAGTCCTGGAATGCTTGCAATGCATAGAGCACCACTCTCATCTCTAGGACGTTGTATGCAAGTGCTTCTCGTGTTCCTGCCAGATGCCTTGGACAGTCTTTCCCAGATAATGCCCCCCTCCCTCCACACAATCTGAGGAGTGTCCGTGGTCAGTGCGGCTGTTGGTTTAGGAAAAACTAATGGGTGAACCACAGATAGCTGATGCATTTCGAGGCACCACCTTAGGTCCTTCCTGCAGGACTCCATGATATTTATCTTGTGAGACAGGGGTAGATCTTGTATGGACCATTGGGAAAAAAGTAGCCATTGAAAAACTCTCATGTGCAAATGGGCTAGAGGTACTAAAATGATTGCTGCTGCCATGGAGCCCAGGACCTTCAAAACAGTCCTTGCCTGAAACTTCCTTTTGGATAATAAACTCTTGATCTAACAATGTAGGGACTGAATCCTCTCAGGGGTAAGTTTGGCTAACATTTCTCTTGAATCTAACTCTGCACCTAAGAAAATAAGATGCTGCAAAGGCAACAAGGCAAATTTTTTGAAATTTATTGTAATGCCTAGCTTGGCACAGAGGTGAATGGTTTCATCTCTTGCTTGAACTAGTAGATGCTTGGAGGTGCCAGTTAGGAGCCAGTTGTCTAGCTATGGAAACATATGGAATCCTAGATGCCTCAAGCGAGCCATGACCACTGCCATGCATTTGGTGAACACTCTGGGGGCTGTAGTGAGACCAAAGGGCAGGGCTCGAAATTGGTAATGACTGGCTCCCAGCCAAAAGCACAAATGTCTCCAGGATCACCTGTCCATTTTTATGTGGTAGTACACATCCTGGAGATCTATTGAGCACATCCAATTGTCTTTTCCCAAAAAGGGGAGTATTGACTGCATTGTCACCATCCGGAATTTTTTTTTCCTCATAAATATTTTTTTTATTTTTAATGATAATAACAATAGTAACATATATACAATCAGAATAGAAAATAACTATGTACAGAGTCCATAACAAAGTTAAATTAACATATACATTCAGGAAATCATTTAAAAAATTTTCAATAATAAGCATAGCTTTTCCCAGGCAATTAACTTGTGTGTTAGATTTCTTGTTTTAAGCTTTATGGTAGAAATTTCTTTTTCACAGAGCTGTAGCTAAGTATATAAATTCATTTTTAAAAGAGAGAGGAGAGTTAGTGTTCCAATTTTTTGTTACAACCTTTCTTGCAACTGCAAAAATTGACCATAATATATGTACTTGAATTTTGGGTATAACTTCCAGTATTGGTACATTAAATAGAATGAGAGAATTTGAAATTATACAATTATCATTCCATAGGGCTTTACAAAAATTTCTAAATTCATTCCAAAATTGAGATAACATTGTACATGTAACAATCATATGATACCAATCAGTGTCTTTTGCTTTACATCTCCAACCTTCCGTATCACTTTTTTTATACATTTTTACAATTTTGATCTCTTGACAGACTTGTTTAATCTGCTGAGATCCAAAATGGGTCTCCAGTCCTCTGTCTTTCTTGGAACTAAAAAGAACCTTGAGTAAGTTCCAGATTCAATCTAGTCTGCGGGGACATTTTGGATGACTCTTTTTTTCTAGCAACTTCTGAACCCCAAAGGTTGCAAGGTCCCTTTGACTGGATGGAATGTCTGGGACGGTATGTTTTCCCAAAAGGGGAGAGTAAAAGGGTATGTAATAACTTCTAGATATGATCATTTATACCCATTTGTCTTGAGTGATTTCTATCCAGGCATTTGGGTACAATGACAAACATCCCCCGACTGACTCCAGAGACGGACAGATGGGCTTCCATTCAGGAGTGCTGAAAGGCCTTCCCAGGGAAGGAGTCCCTGTCACCCTGGTTCTGCAGACCCCCTCTCCCACAAGGTCAGCGTCTTCAGTTGTTACTTCTCCCTCTGGCCCTGGGGGAAGAGTCACCATGTGCATCAGGAAATACTCTCTGGAATTTGTGGAACCACATTTTTCCTCCTTTCTGACCTTTGGGATAAGGTCTAGTGGGGGTGGAAAAACAACCCCCAAAAGTAGACAGTTTTTCCCTCCTGTTTGCATCAGGTCAAGGTCTCTAACTGTGGGCCCGAACAGTGACAAGCCATCAAATGGGGCATTAGTGAAGGAATACCTGAAGGGTTCAGCAAAGTTACACAGACACATCCTGGAATGCCTCCTTAAGGAAATTCCTGAAGCTGCTGCCCTACTTGCTCCATTGGCTGCATATGAAATCAGCCACATGGAGGAGTTATGGTGGAGAGCTGAGAGGAAACCTTATCTGAAACCCCAGCAGCGACATTATCCTGCAGGGTATGTCCTAGCTCTTTCAGGAGATCCCTTTGAATTATGGTAAAATGGATCAAGTAATTCAGCGATCGAAGTGTAAATGTAGCTGAAGAGAAGGTACGCTTTCCATACCCGTTGATCATCCAAGAGTCTTCATTCGGTGGATGAACAGATAAGGAAGTTTCTGACAATTCCTTCTTGGTGGCCGCTGCCACCACCATCGCATCTACTGGGACACCTTTCATCAAAAACTCTTTGTCTGTGGGAGCAGTAATGAACTTGCTAGGCCTCCTCAGAACACCCTGCAGTGTATCAGGAGAGCCCCACATCTTTTGAGCAATAACATTCATTAATTGGTCATAGGGAGGAGACACCCAAGAGGCGGTAGGGTGAGACCCAAAAGTTTCCAGTTACACCAACTTCTCCTCAGAAGGATTGGTGGGCTTCCAGCCACCCCTCTGCTTCAGAATCTCCAGAATGTCTCCAAATGAGACATCTTCTGAGGGGAACTGTCGGGACCCTTCTGAAACATCCAGGTCAGTATCTGAGGTGATAGACTCATCCAGGGAGTCTATGTGTTCCTCTTACACAATCTCTTGAGGGACCTCCTCAGAGGGGTACTCTGGGGAAGTTTTGGAGGAGACAGTCTCACCTGCAGAGGCTTCCTGGGGCTCAGGGTCTCTGCACTTAGGGGTGAGCAATGGTGCTGAGACCAACACAGGAACTTTTGGGGGAAGAGTACTCGAACCCGAGAGTGGAGCCATCTGAGGTGACAGCACTCTCTCCATCAGCTTGAAAGCCCCCTCACCCCACTCTGAGGATGTCCCCGGCACAAAGAACCAAGAGAGTGACCCAAAGTCAGAGTAGTTGGCTTTGAAGCTGATGTAGGAATGGTGTTCAACCAAGCTGAAGCCCCGAGAGGTAGAACAAGTTTGGATGGCTGTCCGACCTGACTCCCCTCACTGGACCTGACTGGAGAACATTTCCTCCTAAACTCCCCAGATTTTGATGGAACTGAGGTAGTCAGAGCGGATGTTGGAACTGACGATCCTGTTGGAGGTCTCAGTTCCAACGCTTCCACTACTATTGGGCCTGAGCCCTTTGGCTCTGAAGCTGCCAATCAGGTCAGAGGAAGAATCGAAGAAGGTGATGGTGCAGAAGTAGGATCCAGTTCCTTATGGGTTGGAGTTGACAGAATTTTTGCCAGAGCAGGTGTATGAAGTAGTCTCCTCACCACCCACTCCACGTCATCGTCAGACAGGCTCCTGGAGGAACAGGAGGAAAAAGAAGGTGATCTTGCCCTTTCTTGGAGCGGAGATCTAAAGGTAGGAGTAGTCGGTTCAAAAACTGGAGACCGAGTCCTGACCTGAATCTCTATAGGTTCCATAACCAAAGATAGAGCCAAAGAGGTAGCCTTTTTGGAGCCAAGAGCCCTTGGTTCCAAGCTTGGAGATTTTGCTACAATTTTTTTGGTGGGTTCCGAAGCCAGATCGGAGGCTAGAGTTCTTTTTCCTGATTTTTCAGATTTAGAGGAAGAAGGAAATCCGGAAGAAGGTTTGGAGTGCTGAGACCCTTCCAAAGTCTCTGAAAAGAGAACCTTAAGCAATCCTCTCACAATCAATTTGTTCTTGCATTCAAGAAGCACTCTGCTCCTGAAAGCATGGCAGAATGCACAAGATTCCTGCAAATGGAGGGTACCCAGGCAATAAACACAACTGGTGTGCCCATCTGAAAGAGACATCTTTTGACTACATTTGTCACTCTTTTTGAACCCAGACTGCTTGGGTTCCTTCTGATCCTTAGACATAACTGAGCCACAAGAAGAAAAACAAACTAGTCCAAAGCTTTTTTTTTTTTTTTTTTTTTTTAAACTTGTTACCTCACAAGTAAATAAAATACCACAACTCCTACACTAGGCAGGTCAGTCTAACAGGAAGTATGAAACTATAACAACTATAACTACAGCATCAGCAAGAAACCCCCCAAAGAGAGTTAAGAAACCTAAAGGCAGCAACAAACCATAATAACTAGGCTACAAAATTTAGACAAGCACAACCACATGTAGGAGAATACTGACAGAAAACAACGGATTCTCCTCGCGACTAAGGGAACACAATAAGGATGTAGGGAAGTGGCCCTCTAAGTTAAACGTGCCGCTAGGAGCCCTCTAACTTAAATGAGCTCCTTAAGGGGGAAGGAAAGCTCTCTAACTAAAAACAAGCTTGAGGCAGGGGATAGGCAACTATGACAAAACAAGGGGAAGGCCTGACGAGAAAAATGGCGAAGGCCAACAGCCCAAAAGGATAGAGAAAACACAGACTACAACTCCTAGAAGACTAACAAATGCCTAAACACAGATTAACTATCAAATTTTTGAAAAAATAGCTAAAATACAAAAAAAGAAGAAACTTAGCCAAGAGCCAGCCAGAAGTTACCCGATCTGTTTGAGTGTCAAATGAAATCTGGGTAATCTTTCCAATGCATCATGGGACAGGGCATAGCCTTGAGCCAGTGGAAGCTCTCAAGCTTTTGAATTAGGTCGAGTCTCAATTCTGAACCCAATCAGCAATGAATGAAGGCAAGATAGGACAACATAACATAACAAACACAGCCCCAGGAAACCCATATAACGTATTAACTTAAAACAAATACACACAGTTATGTACATCTTAAAATAATGAGGTTTAACCCTCCTGATAGAAAAATTGTCCCAAATTGACAGCTGCAACTACAGGCAATAATCAACCTAAAATTAAGGTTATCCATGATAAAACTCATGTTACCACGTCTTATTTTTATTCCCCTCCAAGATGTGAAAAACAAGTTGTATGTTTTTAGAAAACATTAACTTTAAGAAAAAGTGCACTGGCTATCTTTAAATAAAACTAAATTATACACTGTTCAGGTAAATGCATTAAAGTATTTAGTTACCAGAAAAGCTGCTCTTATTCACATCCAATAATTTCAAACTTTATTTTTTACTAAACCATTTGCCCTTGCATATTTTTAAATTTATGTTTCTCATAGCAAACAGTGTCCAGACCTCTCAATTTATTGCCTTCACCTTTAGTCAGCTACTTTCTATAGAAACATAAGAACAAAATGTAGAGCTCACCTCAGCTAAAGATTTCTCAACTGGCATGGAATATTTATTTGCTTATAGAAAACTAATTATTACATTATGGTCTCTCATCTTTTAAAACTTGCTCGCATTCTCAAAAAAGTGTCATTAGATTAAGTCAAGGGAATTCAGATCTTCATCTATGCAAAACTAAAGAAAAAAAATAACTTCTACATATATTATAAATTAGTGCACTTTTATATCCTATCCCCCACCCAATAGTCCAAAATCACAACCTATTGACTTCAACATTCTTTTGTCCAGCCTTTCTTCTCTTTTCACATTGTAATGCCTACATTTCTTAAAACTAAGAAAGAGAACAAAGCATCTATTTACTTTAGTATCTTTATCAAACACATCAGTCACTAAAATATTTTACTATATAACACACAATTTATATAATAAAAGTTTTATACAAATACTGTTAAGAACAAAAATGGTTTTAATTGTAGTTATTTTTGCCCTTTTCTATCTTTTTTTCTTTTTAGTGTTCTTCCAAACATTAATGACACGAAGTGGGTCATACACCTGTTAAAGTTAACAAAAATTCAGTCTTTCTCAGCTTTTTCTTGTAAAGCCATAATTCACAAATGTGACTGATGCTTTATAGGTCTTACATTTAAACACTAATTTCTGTGTTGCTGTTTTTAATCCTCTTCATCTCCATCTCCCAACTCATGACTCCAGTTCAAGTCCAAGGTACTCCTGATTCTTCTAGTCAACTCCTGTACTTTTTTACATCTCTCAAGCGTTCTTCTTTGGAACACTGGAGAATGTTTCAGTAGAATGGTCTCTCTATGAGCCTTAGTATCAGAAGAATGAGAAGCAGAGTCCCTTCTGTTTGATGACTCACCCCTTACTGAATAAACTCTTGTGTTTTCCCTTATTTTGTTATGCATCAGAAATTACTTTGATCCTCAAGGAAGAAATATTTTGAAGACAGCAAAATACAGCAGCTTGAATTTCATACCTGGGATAAAATTGCCCCTCTTCTGTCTGGTGTACAGTGAATAACCATTTTTCACAATCATCCACTCTCTCCAATTTTTAATATTTTGCCCTTCTGCCACAGTTTTGTCAGGATCAACTCTTTCTGCTGGTATAATTTTACTTTTACTAAAACAGGTCTTGGATGCTTTCTCATGTCCAGATTTGGAGCATACACACAATGTGCCCTTTCAGTTAACAAATCCTGCTGTGGAATACCAGTCCAGTTCCTTATTTGCACTTTCATAAAATTAATATAGTCTGTTCCTTCCAATTTCTCTGGTACAGAAAATCTCTGGTTTTCTCTGCTTGTTCTGTTCTCTAACTCTTTCATTTTTTTAAAAAGCTGTTACTCATCCAACTTTTTCTTCATTTTGACCTCCGACTTTTACATTTTTATCAGTTCATCTAAATAGCTATTTAAAACTTATTTCCATTTTTTCTGGCCTTTTGTCATTTGAGTTTATATACTCCTTAATTTCATTTATTTTATTTAACTCAGAGCACATTTGACTTATTGTTTCCTCTAAATTACTGGAAATCTCTTGTACAAATGCTGGAGCTTGAACTATTGTTTGCTAAACAGCTGCTAGATTCCTCCCAGTCAGTGTTTTCTCTTCACCTTTTCTACTTATTTTTTCATGCTTTCTAAGTTTTTTCTTTGCTGGCATCCATGCAGTGTATGTACTAGCAAGTAACTGAATTTTACTGAAACAGGCATAATTACTGGTTCTAATCGATCAGTTTCTTTTTCACACTAGGAATGCTGAAATTAAGCTGTTGATCAGTGTGCAGCCATCTTGAAAAGCTGAATCAAGGAACATTTATCTAGAAGCTCAAATTGCTAAGGAGTGAAGAAAAAAGAAGTTATGTTCTTACCATAATGTTCCATCTGTGTTATCAATCTTCATTCATTCTTGACAGTTGGGTTTTGAATTCCATCATCGGAACCAACTCAGCCGTTGTAACAAACTCATGCCAGCCAGAAACTCTCGAGCTAAGGCTACCCATAGTGCCCCTCTTCCCTTCCCTTCCATTCAGATCGAGTTTGCCCGTTGAAATAAAAAAGTGTAAGCTTTGAGCAACTGCCCTACTACAGAACCAGGACTAGTTCCAAACCTCCAGGAGTCTTTGGAGGGGGTAGGAGGGTGGGATGTCAGGAATGAATGAAGATCAACAACACAGATGGAATGTTATGATAAGAGCATAAATTCTCTATCTGATGTTGTCAATCTTCATTCATTCATGACAGTTGGGACAGAGTCCCTAGCTACTTTATGTCCTGGGAGGCCCTATGGAAGGATATTCCTGAGCACCATAGAGCCAAAGGATGCCCTTCCCCTGGAGACCATATCCAATTTGTAATGAGTGGTAAAGGTATGAGGGTAGCCCAAGTAGCTGCTGCACAAATGTCATCCATGGAGGCTCTAGAATGAAAGCTCACTGAAGTAGAAACTGATCTGGTAGAATGAGCCTATATTTGATTTTGATGATAAACAAAGGTGATGTAATCTCTCAACCATTTCGACAAGGTGACTTTGGAAACCGGTTTTCCTAGTTGAGTACCTGAAAAAGAAAGGAACAGTTGGCTCAATTTCCTGAATGATTTTGTTTTAAATAAAAACGTAATTGTCTGTGTACATCCAGCAAATGCAAGCAACATTCTCTTTTGTTTGAAAATTTTGGGAAGAAACCCGGCAGGTCAATGGATTGGTTAATATTTGAGCCTGAGACAACTTTGGGTAGAAAGGAGGGGTTAGTCCTAAGGGATACTCTCTCTCTTTATGAAAATGATGTATGGGCACTTTACACACAAAGCCTGCAATTCTGATATTCTCCTGGCTGAAGTGATGGCTACCAGGAATAAGGTCTTCCAAGATAAAAATTTGATATCACAGGAGGCTGCTGGCTCAAAGGGCTGATGGATCAAAGTTTGTAAGACTAATATCAAATTCCAAGGTTCAATGTGATCTTTAAAAGGTGTCTTGAAATACATAACTCCCTTTAGGAAGGCTTTGCAAAGGCGGTGAGATATCAAGGAAAAATCACTGAAGCCATTATGGAAATTTGAAATAGCCGTTAAATGAACTCTGATAATAGAAGCTAAGGCTGCTGATTGGAGTAAAGTTGATAAATATTCTAACACCTTATTAATGGAGGCTGAAAAGGGATCCACTCCTTCTGCTTGAGACCAGATCAAGATAAAGTTTCCTGGTGGATGGGAAGCCAGAAGTATCTTTTTTTACT
This sequence comes from Protopterus annectens, assembly GCF_019279795.1. Lineage (NCBI taxonomy): Eukaryota > Metazoa > Chordata > Ceratodontiformes > Protopteridae > Protopterus > Protopterus annectens. The sequence continues at coordinate 1,187,690,290 of NC_056735.1, read as the reverse complement.
GGGGAAGACAGATTATTCTGTCTGGCAATTACTGGAAGTGGAGATACTAATCAGTCAGCGTGAGACTTTGTAGGTTGGGATGGACCAGCTCCTGCGGATAAGACAGCAGTCCCAGAGTTGAGTCCAGACTCCACAGATGGTGAACTAGGTGAGGTCAAAGAAAGGGGAACTAGACTTGACGGGGCCAATAAGGTGCAATGAGGATTACTTTGCTTCTTAACCACTGCGCTTTCTTCAAAATCTGGGTTATTAAGGGAAAGGGTGGAAAAGCATAACGCAGTCCTGAGGGCCAATCATGCTGAAGACCATCTCTTGGAGACTCCCACTGAGGGAGGATTAGGGTGAAGTAACTGCTGCATTTGTGGTTTGTGAGAGATGCAAACAGATCACAGCAAGGCTGACCCCAACAACAAAAGATCTCCATCGCTACTATGGGATTAAGAAACCACTCATAAGGCAGTAGAATTCATCTGCTCAGTTGGTCCACAATCACGTTGGAATTCCCTGGAATGTGCATTGCTATCAGAAAGTGGTTGGAGGTGATCACCCATTGCCATACTCTCAGGGCTTCGTGACATAACAGATAGGGCCTAGTTCTTCCCTGTTTGTTGATTTACCAGATGACTGACATGTTGTCTGACTGGATAGCAATTGTTCCTGATGGAAGGGCAGACTTGAATGCTTGCAAGGTTATAAGCACTGCCCTCAGTTCTAGGATGTTGATATGCAAGTTGGTCTCTAAGGGGGACCAAGTGCCTTGGACTGTCTTTCCCTGAAAATGCCTCACCCACCCCATCAGGGTTGCATCTGTGGTCATTATGGCCTTGGGCTAAAGGGGTGGAAAGGGGCAACTCCATAACTCCTCTTCTGGCTTCATCCAACAATTCATATCCTGCTTGCATTGATGTGTTATGCAGATTGGATAAGACATGGAGTGTGTTAACAGAGACCACTGTGATGCTAGCAGCCATTGAAGCAGCCTCATGTGGAACTTCGCCAGGGGAACTAGGGTGATTGTTGCTGCCATTGACACTAGTAGTTGTAAGACTAAGCGAGCTGGCACACTGTCTTGAGAGTATCACTTGGAGCTGTGACTTTAACCTTTGTAGTCTGTAATGAGGTAGAGCAACCACATAGGATCTTGTGTCAAACATCACTCCAATGAATTCTATGCTTTGAGTGGGTGCCAGTTTTGACATTTCTTTGTTTATTGAAAGAACTCTGCCAGTGCTAGAATGTAGTATAAGGCATGAAGCAGTAGATGCCTGGTGGATGGCGGTAAGGAGCCAATTGTCTAAATATTGAAACACCTGTAATCCTTGCAGCTTCAGATGAGCTGCTACCACTGCCATGCATTTGGTGAACACCCTGGGGGCTGTGGTGAGACCAAAGGGCAGTGTGCGAAATTGGTAATGACTGGCTCCCAGCCAAAAATGGAGGTATCTTCTGGAGTGCTTGTCCATTTTTATGTGATAATACGCATCCTGAACATCTATCAAGCACATCCAATCATCTTTCTCCAGAAACGCAAGAATACACTGAACCATGACCATCTGGAATTTTGTCTGTCTGACAAACTTGTTCAAGATACTGAGGTCTAGAATTGTCCTCCAGTCCCCTGCCTTTTTTGGCACTAAAAAGAATCTTGAGTAAAATCCAGATCCTACTTGGTCTGGTGGGACTGTCTGGATGACTCTTTTTTCGAGCAACTTTTGAATTTCTTGAGCTGCTATGTCCCTCTGACTGGGTGGAATGCTGGGGATTTGCCTTTGTGGCCTTGAATAAAGATCAAAGGGGATATGGTAATTATTGTCTGCATCCTGGAATCTGATGTTACTAAGTGGTGCAGAGAAAATATTCCCCCGACTGCCTCTAGAGATAAGCAACTGGGCCGCTCCTCAGGAGTACTCACAGGGTTGCCCAGAGAAAGAATCTCTGGAGCCCTGGTTGCACAGGCACCCTCTGCCATGGGAGGGGCATCTTCCAGATGAGTTCACCCCTCTGCCCCGGGGAGAAAACTCACCATGTGTGTCCTGCAAAGGCCCTTAGGACTTCCTGAACCACATCTTTCCACTCCTCTGATTCCTGGAATAGGGATGATGAGGTGTGGAAAAACGTACACCCACAGCAGAAAGGGTCTTTCCGTCCTTTTCACACCTGGCTAATGTGTCTTTAACTTTTGGGTCAAACAACAAGGAAGCATCAATGGGGACAATGACAAAGGAAGACTTGAAGGGGTCCATGAAGTCACACAAGCACATCCAGGCACGACGTCTCATGACAACGCCTGCACCTAGTGCTCTGGCCGCCCCTTCAGTTGTATATGCAATCAACCACATGGATGAGTTAGAGATGGATTCTAGGGTTGCAAGCTGGGGGGGCAACCTTATCATGTACTGCATCAGACACTGTTCCTGCTAGGGTTCCTGAGAGCTCAGTGATCAGGTCCCTTTGAAGACGGGTGAAACATGCCAAGTAATTCAATGACCGTATGGCAAAGGTAATTTAAGCATAGACCAGTTTTACAGGGGAAACTATTGCTGGTGCTGAGAGGGTCAGAGGTACCGTTGAAGGGGTCAGTACCATGGTAACTTTAGTTGGTTCCATAGGAACAGACAGCACCATAGACCCCAGTGCCGAGACAGTTATCTGTGCTGATTTCAATTGTTTAGGCATCAGTTCTATGGAAACATGACCTTTAGATGATTTTGGTTCCTGAGATTGAGGAGATGCTGAGACTGAGTTGCTCCTCTTTTAAGAGGTTTTGACGCTTCCACCTCAGGCAAAGCCTCTGAAAAGGGGGTTTTTAATAACCCCTTTAGGATCAATTTGTTGTGACGCGCTGCAAGGGTCCAGGCACTAAAACCCTTACAGAGGTTAAATTTCTAAGTGTGGCACCCCCAAATAATAACCACAAGAAAGATGCCCATTGGAATTGGGCAACTTTCTGCCACATTTCTCACATTGCTTAAATCCAGTTGTACCTTTCTGCTTCTCAGCCACTGTTAGTTAAACTACAAAATAAACAGCCATTCACATGATCACCCACACACACAACAACAGTGAAAATCAAGGCAAGTTAAAGTTGTTTTTTTTTAACATACCAACAATGGTAGCAAGAGAAATACCCAGAAGGGATAAAGGAGAAGAAAGGAAAGAAAATGGGGGAAAATACCAACACTGGTATTTAAGAGTTACCAGAGGCAATAGGGAAGGGAGGGGGCTATACCAGGTCTATATTATAAGATCGACATTTGAAAACATCGAACAACATATGGTCAGCACCATATGGTCGATGTCTTCAAACATCGACCTTATAAAACAACAAAAAAAGAAAAGCAAAAATTACCCTAACGGGTTTAAGCATGGGGGGTAAACCCCCCTGGGCCCCCCACACTCCCCGCTACTTAAATATACCAACTGCGAGACCGAATTACATTGCAGTAAATGGAAATTTCCCCTTACGGAGATTTCTGTTTACACGCTCGAGATTCTGAGTGTGCGATATTCTCACACCGACAAAGTCAGATTCAACAGGCAGGCTTTCGAGAATATAATATAGACCCGCTATACCTACTATAGTAATGAAGAAATACCAAATTGGTAAAAATTAGGTAAAAACAACACTCACAAACAGAAAGTCACTACTTCAGTAATAGAATATAAAATGACCAAGAAAAAAATACAGCTGTGATATTTACTTACCATAACAGTAGAACAGTAGATGTGCAAAGAGCTCACTGTTGTGGTATTAACACCCACCCTCCCATCCTTATCTTTATGCCCTTCCACAGCTGTGGTGGGGAATCTTTTCCCCTTTTTCTTTTCTGACATGACTTTACCTGCAGCTGAAGGTTTAACCGCCCTGATTTGGACAAGAAAGCTCTGAGTTTTTGCAGGTCCATACATCTCTCTTATTACTAGCACATTCTCTCATGCTAAGGGCAGACATACAGTGTGCAAGAAGAAGTCTAAAGCTTTGTAGACTAGTCAGATGTACAGCATCCTTCACAGAATACATTCCATATATAATGACAACTGTAACAGTGATTCAAACAGCTACTTTTATAAGTAAAATAGAAAATTAGAAGTTATGTACTCACCATAATGTTCCATCTGAGTAGGTACTTCATTTGTCTGCAACCTGTGGGTCTCGGATCCGACCTCGGATCCGACCGGCAGCTTTCCAAGCTTCAAGATCCGAGCTCCTAGCTCCTCCCCTCTACCCACAATCCCCTGTCACCACCACACTACCTCAGATCGGTTTTGCTGTATCACCTGAAAAACCTGTAATAAACAGGTTCAGATATTCTCAAGAATCATAAAAGATCCTAGAAACCCGATACAGGTTAGGGGGATGGCAGGGGGATGAGTTAGACAAATGAAGTACCTACTCAGATGGAATGTTATGGTGAGTACATAACTTCTAAATCTGAAGTAGTTACTTCATTTGTTCTGCAACCTGTGGGACAGAGTCCCCAGCTACCTAAGCAAAGAAACCTGGGTGGTCTATGGAAGGATATTCCGAAGCACCGCAGAGCCAAAGGACGCCCTGCTTCTAGATATCATGTCCAGCTTATAATGAGAAATAAACGTATGAGCAGAAGACCAAGTGGCTGCTGAACATATGTCGTCCAACGGCATCCTGGACCAGAAGGATGCAGAAGTTGCGATGGACCGTGTGGAATGTGCACGAATTTTAAATGGGGTTGTTTTGCCCAATGCCTTATAAGCCTGAGAAATACATTGACAAATCCAATTAGCCAGTGTCACTTTGGATATAGGTTTTCCCATGGATGAAGGAGCAAATGACACAAACAGTTGATCAGCCTTACGAACGTCTTTGGTCCTGTGCAGGTAAAAACGCAACTGTCTATGTACATCTAGTGTATGCAACATGTATTCTCCCTTATTTTGAAAATTTTTGAAAAACACTGGCAGATTGATAGTCTGATTGATATTTGCCACAGATGCCACTTTTGGTAAAAAAGACGGGTTAGTCCTGAGAGACACTCTGTCATTGTGAAAAATAAGATAGGGAGGTTTCATGCACAAAGCTTGGAGCTCTGAAACCCTTTTAGCAGAAGTTATGGCTACCAAGAATGCTGTTTTCCAGGACAGAAAAGTACGGGGTACAGAAGCTGCAGGTTCAAAAGGAGGTTTCGTTAAGGCTTGCAGAACAAAGGTTAAGTCCCAAGGGGGAGTCACGGATTTCACCGGTGGCTTGAGAAGGAAAACGCCAAGCAAGAATGTCTTACACAATTTTGTAGATGCTAGAGATCCTAATCTGTCTCCCACATGAAAATGGGATATTGCTGCCAACTGTACTTTTACCGTTGATGCACTGGCCCCTTGTTCAAATATCATGGACAAAAAATCCAAGACTGTAGGAATCGGAACAGTAAAAGGGTTGAGACCCTGGCTGTTAGCCCAGATAGAAAATCGTTTCCACTTGCTATTATAGATTTTCCTAGTGGACGGTTTATGAGCCGCTACCAGAATAGTTTTCACTGGTGACGAGATACCAGAAGTCCTTGCCATTAGTGGAACTGGATCAACCAAGCCGCGAGCTTGAGGTTTATCAGGTTCGGTGTTGGGCACCCCGTTGGGTGCGATATCAGATCTGGAATGGATCCAGGATTAAAGGGGAGGAGAGACTGTGAGACTGCAGGTATGGAAACCAGATTTGACGAGGCCAGAATGGGGCTATGAGGATAATTTTGCTCCCCAACCGTGTGGCTTTCTGAATGAACTTCGCCATGAGAGGAAGTGGGGGGTAAGCATAGAGTAGACCGGGAGGCCAAGCATGAATCAGAGCGTCTCTGGGGCTCTCCCCTTCTGGGGGAAGAATTGTGAAGAAATCGCTGCATTTTGTGTTTTGGGGGTAGCAAAAAGATCGCAGCGAGGCCAACCCCACTTGTGGAAAATTTCCTTCGCAACTTTCAGATTGAGAGACCACTCGTAAGGACTGAGAATTACTCGACTCAATTTGTCTGCCAGAATGTTGGATCATCCCAGAATGTGCATTGCTATCAGAAAGTGGTTGGTGGATATCGCCCATTCCCAAACTCTCATGGCTTCTCGACAAAGAGGGTAGGATCTGGTTCCCCCTTGTTTGTTTATATACCAGACCACTGACATATTGTCTGTCTGTATTGCAATCGTTCCTAGAGGTAGAAGGTCTTGGAGAGCCCGCAACGCTAGAAGCACCGCCCTCATCTCCAGAACATTTATGTGCAAGGCGGTCTCCGACAAGGTCCACGTACCTTGGACATTTCTGTCCAAACAATGTCCCCCCCCACCCTAGGCGAGAAGCATCCGTGGTTAACGTGGCCTGGGGAGGGGGAATCACAAAGGGTCTCCCTTGCCTGAGTTCTGGGGAGTGAAGCCACCAAAGGAGGATTCCCTGCAAACCCTGCTCAGGGGGATGGGAGTGTTCAATGGGTGGAGTAACAGTGACTATTGAACTTGGAGTGTCCACTGTAATATACACATCCTTAGGCGAGCATGGAGAGAGAGGCCGATAGCCGCTGCCATCGAGCCTAGTGCTCTCAGGACTAACTCCGCCAGTGGAGCTTTGGTGTGAAGAAGAGCCAAAACTTGCAGTGAGAGGCTGGACAGCCTGTCCGAGGTCAAGAAGGCCCGAGAAGATCGGGAATCTAGCCTGGCTCCTATGAAATCTAATGCTTGCACAGGATGAAGAAAAGACTTCGGTATGTTGACTGAAATGCCCAAGCTGTCGGCAAGAGACAGAACATAGTCCCTCGCGGTACAAAGTTGATGCCTGTTGGTTGCTGTGAGGAGCCAGTCGTCTAGGTACGGAAAGACCCTTATGCCCTGAAGCCTCAGGTGGGCCGCAACCACTGCCATGACTTTGGTGAACACCCTGGGGGCTGAGGTGAGTCCGAACGGAAGGACCCTGAACTGGTAATGACTGGCCCCTAGCCGGAAGTGGAGGAACCTCCTGGACCGTCTGTCCATTAGAATGTGGTAGTATGCGTCCTTGAGGTCTATAGAGCACATCCAGTCATTCTCCTGCATTAAGGGGAGAATAGATTGTGGATTGACCATCTGGAACTTTTCTTTGGGGACAAACATGTTCAGGGCGGACAAGTCTAGAATGGGCCTGAGGTCCCCCGTCTTTTTTGGCACTAAAAAGAACCTTGAGTAGTAGCCCGATCCAGATTGGTCTGGGGGGACCCGCTGGATGGCTCTTTTTCCTAACAAATTTGAAATCTCTACGGTCGCCGCCTCTCTTTGATTGGGTGGGACATCGGGGAGGCGACCACCTGAGGGAGGGCGAAATAGGAAGGGAATTTTTTAGCCTCTGGATATAATTCGGAGCACCCATTGGTCGTTCATGATGGACTCCCACATTGACAGGTGCTTCATTAAACGCCCCCCGACTTGCCTCCAGAGCTGGACAGTCGGGTAAGCCCTCAGGGCTGCTGTGCGGGTCTCTTGGAGAAAGGCTCCCTAGACCCGAAGTTACGTGGTCCCCCTCTGCCTCTGGGCCGGCGTCCACCCTGCCCCCCTCTGCCTCTGGAGGGCACGGAGTCCAAAGCTGGATAGGATTGCTGAGACTTGTGGAACCACAGCTTCTTTTGCCCCCTCTGATTCCTTGAGAAGGAACGCTGGGGGCTTGAGAAGCGAACTCCGATGGCAGACAGCGTCTTCCCGTCCTTCTCGCTTTAAACTAGTGTATCGCGTACGGTCTTGCCAAAAAGTGAAGAGCTGTCAAAGGGTGCGTTCGCGAAGAACGCCTTGAAAGGTTCCGCGAAATTACAAAGGCGGAGCCAGGCGTGGCGTCGCAAGACAACATCTGCCCTTGCTGGCCCTTGCGGCTCCCTCCGTAGCATAAGACAGTAGCCACATGGACGTATTTGAAATGGACTTGAGAGTGGCCATACGAGTCGAGAACAGGGTTTTGTCCTCGACCGACATGGACTCTGGTGGAGCTGCAGTGTATTCCTTGATCAAATCCCGTTGCAGCCTGATGACATGCACCATATAATTCAGCGCCCTCACCGAGAAGGTTGCTGAAGCAAAGGTCCGCTTCCCTATATGGTCCAGCGCCCGGGACTCCTTGTCCGGCGGGTGGACCATGGAGCTCTCCTGGGAGAGTTCTCTCTTAGTGGCAGCAGCCACCAACATGGCATCAACTGGAGACCCTTTGGCCCAAGCCTGCCTATCTGAAGGGGGGCTAAGGATTTTATCCGGCCGGCGTGGGATAGGCTCCACGGTGTCGGGTTCCTGCCAAGCCCTGGTAGTCAGGAGATCTACCAGGGGATCTGCCGGTGGGGACACCCAAGAGGGAGATGGGCCCGCTTCAAATGCCTCCAGAAATACAGACTCATCCGAGGAAGGTTTTTGGGCAGACCACCCCCCCCTAATATGCAACATTTTCATGATGTCTCCAAAGGAGACATCCGCGGGGGGTGACCTTGGGGAACCTTCCCTTTCCTCTAAGTCCGTATCTGTGGTGACGGACTTGGGGGAGTCCATGTGCCTCCTTTTACACGTCCATTTACGAGGCACCTCCTCTGTGGGACTATCAGAAGAGGGCTCGTCAATGGCCTCTTGTCCCTCCGAGGGAACCAGCTGGAGGGTCTGAGCAGGCTGTCCCGATGGAAGGATGATGGAAGGTAGACCCGTATACAGTGAGGGAGCAGAAGAATCCAAAGCCCGTGTCAGGGTCCTGGAAGACCTCGACAGTACCCTCTCCACTACCTCGAACGCCGAGGGAGAACTACTCTCTTCTGGCCCCGAGAGCAGTCTCCTCGGCTCCGAGATAGGGATCGGGGTCGGAGCCGAAGCCATCGGATCCGAAAGGGAGGTGCTCTCCGACATAGGAGGCGCTGAAGATGCACCCGCTCCCACAGATCCAACGCCTGGCCCACGGCCCCGAGAGCTCGGATCCGAAATACTCGAGGGTATGGTTGGCGTCGAGAAGGCTTGGGCCACCGGCGCCGACAAAACCCCGGCTCCGAAAGGGCCTGGATCCGAAGACTCCAAAACCCAGATCCGGGTTGAAGAAGGAGAAATTGGGGCAAATATTGAAGCTGCACTCTCCCCCTGCGGGGGGGGGGGGGCAGGAGCACCCCCATCTGCATTTGGGTCTGCAGAAACCGACGCATCATCCTGTCCATATCGGCGTCGGAGAGAGACCTAGTAGATCTAGAGGAGGTCGTAGAGGCGGGCCTGGAAGGCCGCCTCGACGACCTCGAGGGTGATAGGAGCTCCTCCTCTGGCTCCAGTGAGAAGGAAGGAGATCAGAGCCAAGAAGGAGAAGGTCCGGACACCCTCGGAGGCGATTTAACAGTCTTCGAAGGCGGAGCCGAGGGATGAGGCTCAGCTCGCCTCTTGTGTCTGTGCTTCTCCCTGTGCTTTTCCCTAGAAGGAGAAGACTGAACTTCCCTCGTACTCAAGGCAGTAGTGGGAGGTTGAGTCCCAGCCTGAGTCGAGGGAATCAGGGGGGCCGAAGCTACCTGGGCAGCCTGCACCTTGGAGGGAGAGGAGGAAGAGGCCTCCTCTGGGGGAAGCAATCCCGCCAGAATAAGCCTGTTCCTCCTGTCCCTCACAGCCCGGGGGTTGAAGGCTGCGCAAACCTGGCAGTCTGAAGACAAATGGGCAACCCCCAGGCATATAACGCACTGAGTGTGGCCATCAGCTGGGGAAAGCTTATGGCCACACCCAGTGCATTTTGAAAAAATAGCCTTATGGCCTTCGGCCATTTTCCTGACACACACACTCACAAGCCCAAACACCTAGGGGAGGGTTAACTGAACAAAAAACGCAATCCCGAAAATAAAAAAGGGCAGAGAAACACTTTCAACACTCTTCTTTTTAACTTGTCAAAGTTTTAAGAAAATTTCAAGAAAAAAATTCACTTCTGCTACTAAGCTCAGGAGCTCTTCTCAAGATGCTTGTAATTCAAGCCGCGGCAAAAACGATCTGGGGTAGTGTGGTGGTGACAGGGGATTGTGGGCAGAGGGGAGGAGCTAGGAGCTCGGATCTTGAAGCTTGGAAAGCTGCCGGTCGGATCCGAGACCCACAGGTTGCAGAACAAATGAAGTAACTACTTCAGATCTGTACTTTTCATCCATTTAGTAATACCTCCAGCCTAACTTTCAAATGTTAAGCCAAGACAGTAAAAATAACCTAAGAAAGGAAATGTATTACATTTACAACCAACAGGGTGGGATAATAGTCTATTTTGTCATAGTTAACTAACACATATACTTCCAACTCAGGAAACACATGACTGATGCCTTAGTGCCAGCTTAAAATGTTCTTTCTCATTTTTAAAAAAGTACAGTTGAATAAGTAAACTTACCATAACAGTAGATACTTGAATGATCACTGCTGCAGTAACTTAAGGTACATGGGTTGTAACCTGTACAGCATACAACACATAGACAATGTCCAAAGGCTTCATGGCACCTTCCATGCTTCCAAACTGTTACTCAGCTTAAGATGAACTGACAAAGTCACGTTTGGGATCCAAGCCCATCAGAGCTTTCATGCAAACAGAGAGAGGTTGGTTAAAGTTCTAAGAGGACAATGCTAGGAACATAACAATAAAAAGTCCTCACCCTGATGTAAAAAAAAAGTAATACAAAAATAAGGAATATGGATGGAGGGAGTGGCTACTGCAGAAGTGATCATTCAAGTATCTACTGCTATGGTAAGTTTACTTACATAACTATACTATCATATACATATGATATATATACACGCACACACACACACACACACACACACACACACACACACACACACACACACACACACACATATATATATATAAAAACCATATCTGATCAATAATTTTTTTAAACACCTTTATTGAGTTATCACTTGTGACATGGGCAAATTTACATGTATATAAAAGTAATCAAACTGTATTAACAAGTTCACGTTTACAAACATTATACTTCACATATATTGCTATATATCATATAACCTAAGCAACATTACATAAATTATTCAATTTCTGCCTTTTTTTTTTAAACAAGAAGCATCTTTATTAAACCATGACTTGCAACATAAGCAACCATACATTAATATAAATGAAAACAAACCAAACTGACACCATCTTAGTTGCAAGCATTTTACATCAGAAACCATGCTGACACACTCACAGCTGCAAACATCACTTACATTCTACCAATCATTTTCAGTCCAACATTAAATAGCTTATTTAAGTCCTGCCTTCTTTTAAACCTCATTCCTCCCCTGTAGGTATTCTTCCCACAATCCACATTTTTTTCCTGTGTAGTTTGCTCCTATCCTTTTCTAAAGATCTCAGTACCAGTTGTTTTTCTTTGTTAACATATTCACTACTTCTAGAATAGTCGGTTTAGATTTTGATTTCCATTTTCTAGTAATTGCTTTTTTGACATCCACCATAATTAGACACAGCAAGCCCTTATCATGTCTAAGCAATTCGGATTCTGTATCATAGCTCAGAAAAATCATCGCCCTCATAACACCAATCTGCCCACCTAGCATCTCCGACAGTGCATCCCACAGGTAATCCTTAAAGTCTGCCAACTCACCACACTCCCAGAAAATATGTTACCGATTACATCATTTGGGAGACAAATATAGAGTATATCCTCCCATTGTTTCTTTGTGAATTACTTACCCAATCTCTCTTCCCAATCCTTTCTAAACTCATCTGACTGATTCTTACAGTTATGCAATATTTTATATGCTCTACTAATTATTCCGCTTTTAATGGCAGCTTCTGTTCTAGATTCTAGTAAAAACTCTACCACTGCTGGTCTTTCATTTAGGACCCCCCTCCCATTTCTTTCTGTTTGCCTATACTCTAATATAAATCCTTGCTAGGGAAGACAATCTCTAACCTGCAATCCAAATAAATTCTTGGCATCTTCCTATTCTATCAACTTTCCCTCTCTAGTTACATGCTCCCAATACCTTGGTTCCTTTGCCAGTTTTCTCCAATAAATTCTAGCCCCCTCTTGCCTATTGTCTATATCCCTAATTACAGTCATCCTTATCGGCAGAATCTCCTTTCTCCATTCCTGTATTGGCTTATTTCTTAGGATACTTACTGCTACTTTATAGATATAATATTCTATATGATTATTGTTATTCTCCTTAAAAGCCTGCACCCAAAATCCCAGTCTCTCTTTGCTTCTTGAGCTAGCTTCCCCCGTTTCATCATCTTCCCTTTACACTTTGAATTATAGTTTTCTGCTTGTGCTATGTATAGGACACTTAACTGTGTAGCTTTATCCCTTCAAATCGGGTAATCCCAATCCACACTCTTCTACTGGAAGAATCAGTTTATCCCACTTGACTCTTGCCATCTTCCCCTCCCAGATAAAGTCCTTCAGCTCTTTATTAATAGCTATCCTCAACTTCTCCTCTGACTGATTAAAAATATGCCTAACCGGTATATAAAACTAATGGGACTAAACATTTTAACTGCTTACATCTTACTATCCATATCAATATAACAAAGCTTCCATTTTCTCAGTTTTTGTATTATCTTTTGTTTAGTCTCTTCCCACATATCCTTGGCTGCCACATCAGAATCATTTTTAATCCACACTCCTAAATATTTCATTTTATCCTGTCCCCATGAATATGGATATTGTTGAATCAATTCATATGTGGGTACATAATTTACCCCTACTGCCTTTGTTTTAGCTTCATTAATTTAGTATGCCAAAAAGATTTGAAATTGCTTCAAAATGTTCCATAACACTGTAATGTCTCTTTCTGGTTTTGTCATGTATAAAATTATATCATCTGCAAACAGAGCCAGCTTTTCTTAACTACCATACCAATTATGTCCCTTTTTTTCTTTGCCAAATGGTTCTAAATATAATGCAAATAACAGGAAAGAGGACACTGCTGTCTGGTTCCTCTGATCAACCAAAAATTATAAGAGTAGACCCCACCCACTTTAATTTTCACCTCTGATCCCTCATATATCCTCCTAATCAACCTTATAATTTTTTCAGGAAATGGAAATGCTTCCATTGCCCTGCTCATAAAGTCCCAGATTACTCTGTCAAATGATTTCTCTGTATCAAGACCCACCAACAACAATGGTATCTTCTTACATTCTGCTTCCCTCTGGATCATCAATGTTCTGTTAATATAGTCAAGTGTTTGCCTCCCCTCCACAAAACCACACTGATCCATATCTATCAATTTTGGCATTATTTTGCCATTCTTTCAGCCACTGTAGGCATGAACAGTTTATAATCATTAGAAGAGCGTTGCACCACAGATGATAATATTTCACCTGAGTCTTCAAACGTACTGAATAACCAAAACGATGAATGTGTAGCTTCAAAACAACAGCTTCAGTTGCTGGCTTTTACCATGCTAAATTCACAGTATATGAAACATATAGCTTTGCTGTCGCAAAAGCCAAATGGCATTGTAATTCCACAGCTTTAAAATAGATAAATACCATGAAAACAGAAAAACGAACATAAAAACGAAGAACCCTTCTGATGTAAACAAAGGACAAGCGCTTTCAGCTTTTTCAAGCCTTCTTCAGATCCAAGTAGGTAAACAGGGTTCAGTGTTTAAAAGCTAGTATCATCCAATGAAACAAACTACAATGAGTGACTAATGTCAGCCAATCAAGTTGGTCCATTGGTACATACCTCCATGACATTCCGACGAACATAAAATTAAAACTCTTTATTTAAAAATATCATAGCAGTCTTGCATTCCTTTAGACAAACTCAAACATATGTTCAAAAGGGATCATGGTAAAGAACCTTTTCAGTGGGTTCTAGTTAAAAAAACGAGCCCTACATAAAAGCCAAGCTTTAAAAGAGAAAATAGAGAATAAACAGAATAAACAGAAATGGCCATTAAAGGTGCTCTTTCTTATTTCATTTCAACAATTTCTTTGCGGCATCCGGGCCTAAACCAACATACCTTGAGGTATTTGAGCATGGAAAGCAAAACAAATCATGAGCAAACATAACTCATTGCTCGTCTATTTTTGAGGAAAGGTTTTAAGGGAACACAGTCATTAAGGCCAGGAGGGCTGTCTGCCCTCAACCGCATTATCCATTTGGCTTCCTCTCTCTGTCAGATTGGTCAGACCTCCTTCTCTTGAAGTAAAATGTATCTTGGAAATTACCATAAAAACAAAGCTATGCCCTTCATGCTCACGTAAATGAAGGAAAAGAGAGTTGGTTTCCTTTTGATTACGAATATCAGAATGATGTTTAGTAATTCTTTCCTTTAGCTTCATGTTAGTTTTTCCAACACAGAATGATGTACAGGTAGCTATGTAAACAACATTGCTGGTTAAGCAATTAGCTAATCCATGAAAATCATAAATCTGTTTAGTAACCAGATGCTTGAATGTGTTGCTACAATTGATTACATTGCAGAAGCCACATTTCTTTGTTCCTGATAAATTATTATGTACATAGTTGGTGCCTGTCCCATCATTTGAACATAAAATTCTTTTAAGATTCTTTTTATTTTTAAATAGGAAACTTGGGTTATCTCCAACAATCTCTTTTAGCTTTTTATCCGAAGTTAGAATTGGCCAAAACTTTTTGATCACTTGGCATACATTGTCATGATCCATAGTGTAAGTCAGGTTGACCCTTAAATTAGATGTTCTTTTAGGAATAGCTGAAGACGGTGTACTTTTGCCTTCTTTAACCTTAGAGGAATAGAAAGGTTTAGCTTTTCCTTTACGTATGTCTGTAATTCTAGTCTTATTCAATTCTAAATTTCTCTTTCCATAGCCTCGTTGGCTGAAATTTTTAATAAGCCTCTCTTCTTCTTGGAGAAAGGTTTCCTCTTCTGTACATAACTTTGAAATCCTTATAACTTTATTTTCAACAATATTAGAGAAAATATGCCTGGGATGCATACTGGAAAAGTGGAGCATGTGGTTTCGCCACATATCTTTTGTGTAGAGACAAGTGTCTATTCCCCTTTCCTGATCGAGAAACAGTCTCACATCCAGAAATTCAATCATCTCTCTAGATGTTTTGACATCGAATTTCAGGAAAGTAGTTGTCTGTGACAGAAAGTTAACAAAGCATCTTAAATCTTCTTCATTGCCCTTCCATACAATGAAGGTGTCATCTACAAACCGATTGTAAAGAATTATCTGGTCATTCCAAGTGTTATTAGCATCCTTAGACCAACCTCTCTCCCATTTGGCTAGAACCAAGTTTGCATAACTGTTGGCACAGGGCGTGCCCATGGCAACCCCCCATCTCTGCCAATAGTAGCTATTGTCATAGGTAAACACATTGTAGCCCAACACGATTTCCAAAAGATCACATATCAAGCGTGATTCTACCATCTCTTCAGTTAAAAATTCTCTTACAGCCTCAATGCCGTAATTGTTTGGTATGGAAGTGAATAAACTATTCACATCTACAGTTACCAATAACAGACTATCAAGATCATCATGATTTTCTAGAGCTATATATAGGTGTTGTAAAAACTCAGCAGCATCTTTAATCACAGTGGAAGCCCTAGGTAGCATCTTTTTTAATTCATGTTCAATAAACATAGAAATAGAAACCGCTGAAAAGGTTCTTTACCATGATCCCTTCTGAAAATATGTTTGAGTTTATCTAAAGGAATGCAAGACTGCTATGCTATTTTTAAATAAAGAGTTTTAATTTTACGTTCGTCGGAATGTCATGGAGGTGTGTACCAATGGACCAACTTGATTGGCTGACATTAGTCACTCATTGTAGTTTGTTTCATTGGATGATACTAGCTTTTAAACACTGAACCCTGTTTACCTACTTGGATCTGAGGAAGGCTTGAAAAAGCTGAAAGCACTTGTCAGTTGTTTACATCAGAAAGGTTCTTCATTTTTATGTTCGTTTTTCTGTTTTCATGGTATTTACCTGTTTTAAAGCTGTGGAATTACAAAGCCATGAATTTAGCATGGTAAAAACCAGCAACTGAAGCTGTTGTTTTGAAGCTACACATTCATCGTTTTGATTATTCAGTACATTTGAAGACTCGGACTAAATATTATTATCTGTGGTACAATGCTCTTCTAATATTTACACTGTTTTTGTTCTGCTGAGCATTCACTAGCGGAATCCACTTCTCTTTTTTGGACTTCATTTTTGTTTGCTGTGTATTCCGCACACAGTTTGCAATAACATTTTGTAATAAGAGTTACTACTTTTTTACTGCTTTTTCTACATAATGTCCTTAGATTTAACGGACATGAAGAGAATGAAGTTAGCGACACGCTTTATGTCTGGCGCGATCAATCCGCTGATTCAGTTGAATCTTGCAACAACTGAGTTTACAGTTGTTGAAACTGAAAAGGTTGACTTAAATTTTGAGTCTATCTTTAAAACAGTCGAAAATGCTGCCTTTAAGCTAAAGAGACTACAATGGCAGAGCTTCCATATGGAAGGCTGCCTACATCAACAGGTTATTCTTAGAGGTCTCAGGGTTAGGTGTATGCCCAGTTATGGGAACACCTACTCTGAGCTCTTGGCCAAGTGGCAAGCAATCAATATACAGACAAGTTTCAGCTATATGAAACTGCTGGTAGACTTTTTTAAGCCTCAAGAAGAAGAAATCAGCACTCTGATAGAGGAGAAACAAAAAGAACTTGAAAGTATGAATCTGTCTGACAACAACTTCATGAAACTGGAGAATTTACAGGATAAGCTAACAGCATATGAAGTCAAGCTAAAAGGCATTAAGAGCCAGAAATTAATGAGGGACTTTAATGATATACAGAAAGACCATCTATTTGAATGGCCTAAAGTCAGAAAAGTGCAGTTGTGTACACTTAACCATAAATGTAGATGTTCGAGTGTATTCATTGTTGCAGTCATTACATTTGGGTAATCTGCTGGCAGGTTGCCCTCAGTCGGCCTGAATTCCAAAGTCTTGGGTCATGCATCGGCTGCTGTCTTCTCTTCCATGACGTCAGGTCGTCAGGGGTATAAAACATGCAGCCGACGCCATTTTCTTTAGTTTTTCTTGCCCCCGATGTCAGGTGCCCCCAAAAAAGGTAGCAATATTATATATATATATATATATATATATATATATATATATATATATATATATATATGTGCATCAATATAAACTTTACCTTCATCTACAAGCAAATACACCACATAGGTTGTAGAAAATAGAGAAGGAAAGATAAACTTTAGAATGACAGGGGGATAGCGAGAGGGTAACCTGAACTGCAACAGTGAATACACTCGAACATCTACATTTATAGTAAGTGTACACAACTGTACTATGTTCTTCATGTTTTACTGTTGCAGTCATTACATTTGGGTAGAATCCCAAAGCTATGGTTGGGAGGCTGGAGCTAAACAGCATTAGGTGCGGCTATAAGGCCCTGCAGCACTGCAGTGGCAAAGCCTGCCCTGGACTTAGAGTAAAGAGGCAAATGGCAATGCTTTGTAAAGGTTTGAACAGAACTCCAAGTAGCAGCCTCTAGAATGTCTTTCGTTGGTACTCCTCTGAGAAAGGCTGCTGAAGAAGCTGCAGCTCTGGTGGAATGAGACCTAATGCCCTTAGGCACAAGTTTACCATGGTGTAAGTAGGAGAAACGGATGCAGTGGCTTATCCACTTTGAAAGTGTCTGCTTTGAAATAGCCTTTCCTTCTGATCCTGCAGCATATGACACTAGCAATTGCTCAGTTTTTCTTAGAGCTTTAGTTCTGCTCAAGTAGAATCTTAGCTGTCTGTGTACGTCCAAGGAATGCAGAATTCTCTCCCCTTTGTTCTGTGGATTTGGATAAAAAGTTGGCAGATTAATTGTTTGGTTAAGAGCTACACTGGAAACCATCTTAGGCATAAAAGTAGGATTTGTCCTCAGAGACACCCTGTCTCGGTAAAATATGATAAAAGGCTCTAGAGCTGTCTTCCATGATAAGAACTTTATATCAGCGGTAGCAGCTGGTTCATATGGTGGCAGGGTGAGCTTTTCCAACACATAATTGAGGTCCCATGCAGGTAATGGTGATCTTCTAGGAGGCCTTAAATTTTTGGCTCCTCTAAGATACTGTTTTATTAAAGGATGAGAAAAGATTGGTGGCTTTGTATTGTAATGAGCTGAAATGGCAGAGGCATGGATTTTGATTGATGAGAAAGATAGGCCTTTGTCAAGCATCTCAGTCAAGTATTGTAATATCTGAGGAATATATGGGTCTGCTGTATCAGTTCCTTGTGCTTGATTCCAAGCACAGAATCTCTTCCATTTGTCAGCATAAGATTTTCTAGTACTAGGCCTTCTGGCTTCCACAATGATATCCATCACAGCTTTACTGAGAGGTGTAATTTGTATGATTACATGACTAGCCATGCTGCCAGGTTCAGAGTGTGTAGTTGATTGTGCAGAATCTGATTGTTTTGCTGGAACTGTAGTTGTGGTCTTTCAGGCAAGGTCCAAGCTGGGTATTGAGACAAGTTCCTTAGGATTGGGTACCAGTATTGGTGGGGCCAGTCCGGGGCAATTAATATAATCTTTGGCTTCTCTTGTCTGACTTTTAGGTGGACCTTGGATAGAAGTGGCAGAGGAGGAAAGGCGTAAACTGAAGGATAGAGCATCCACTTTCCATGCTTGTCTGTGATAAGTCCTTGTGCAGAATCTTTTCAATTGATAATTTTGAGGAGAGGCAAAAAGATCTATGTCTGGTCTCCCCCATTTCTCTATTATCATGCTGAAGACTTATGGATTTAGTTTCCACTCATGAGGATTCATAAGGTTTCTGCTTAAATCGTCTGTCAGAGTGTTTTGTTTTCCTGGCAGGAATTGAGCTTGAAGATGTATTTGGTAGGTCAAAGCTGTGTCCCACAGTGCCATGGCTAATCTGCAAAGGGGGTATGAGTGTGTGCCCCCTTGCTTGTTTATATACCACATGACTGTGGTGTTTTCCGTCTTTATCAGTAGTTGCCCTGGATGAAGTAAGTCCTTGAAGGCTGTTAGGGCATTTTGAACAGCTAGCATCTCTTTCTGGTTGATATGTAGATGCATTTGTTTTGGTGCCCATATGCCCTGAATGCATCTTCCTGCCACATGGGCCCCCCAGGCATAATCTGATCCATCTGTTGTTAACGTCTGGCTGGCAGGGGGTAGAGTGAAGGGCCATCCCATGTTTTGGTGACAGGCCTTTGCCCACCATAGAAACTCCTGTTGCAGGTAGGGAATGAGAGGAATCATTGTTTCCAGACTGTGTGAATGTTGACTCCATGAACGTTTTAGGTACCATTGAAGTTTCCTCATATGCAGTCTTGCATGTGGAATTAGTAGGATGCAGGATGCCATGTAGCCCAGAGCCTGCAGAATTTGTCTTGCAGAAGACTGTGCTTTTGTTGCCATCAGTTTGAAGTAAGTAGTCAGTTGCCTTTGTTTGTCTGGCGTGAAGTAAGCCATCTGGGCAGTTGTATTCAAGCTTGCACCCAGGAATGTTATCTTTTGAGAGGGTACCAGTTGTGATTTATTTTCATTTATTGTGTACCCTAGGCATGTTAGAAGCCTTTTCACAAATGCCAGGTGTCGGAGAAGAGTGTCCTTGTTCTCTGCTTGAATGAGATAGTCGTCCAAGTAAGGATATATTTGTATACCTCGTCTGCAAAATGCAATTACTGGTGCCAGGCACTTTGTAAAGACCCTGGGTGCAGTAGATAAGCCAAAGGGCAGTGCAGAGAATTGGTAATGCATTAAGCCAGCCTTGAATCTGAGGTATCTTCTGCACAACTGTCTTACTGGGACATGCAAGTATGCCTCTTTTAGGTCTAAAGTCACCAGCCAAGCATTCTTGCCCAGCATGGGCAAAAGCTGCTGCAAAGCCAGCATTCTGAATTTTGGAATGTCCAGGTATGTGTACAGAATCGATAAATCCAGTATTGGCCGCCAGGCCTTGTCCTTTCTGGGTACCAAGAACAGTCTTGAGTAAAAACCTTGTCCTTTTTCCTGTTCTGGTACTGTCTGGATGGTCCTCATATCCATGAATGATGTAATCTGTTTCTGTGCCTCTGCCCATTGATTTTTTGGCAGATCTGGCCAACCATTTGCCATTGGCAGAGTGTGGAAATGGAATCTGTATCCCTGTGATACGATGTTTAGTACCCACTTGTCCTGGGTTATTAAGTGCCAATTTTGATTAAAAAGTGCTAATTTTCCCCCTATGGGTGCTGCCAAAAGATAAGTGCTTGGTGTAAGCAGAGGGAAGTCATTGGGATTGCTTTCTGTAGGTTTGCGCTTTATCTCCTCCAGATTTGGAGGTGGATGCACCCCATTGCTTTGGCCTATATGAGTCTTGCGCCTGGTATCTGGAACCCTTAGGGCATCTGGATTTGCCCCTTTGAGCTCTGTCTGACACGGGAAAGGACCATTTTCTGTAGGCCAGTGTCTACTGAATCTTGGTGGCTGCACTTGTAAGAAGTCTATAACAGTTTGCATAGACTTAGCTTTGTCTTCCATTTTCTTTAAAACCTCTTCTGCCTTAATACCAAACAGAGAATCATGCTGTAAAGGTGCATCTAGCAGTTTAGCTTTAACATGATCAGGCAAATTTTGTTCCTTTAACCAGGCATGCCTCCTAATCATAGATCCAGTAACTGCAGCCCTGCAGGAGACCTCTAAAGAATTAAAACCACATTGCAAAGTATGCTTTCCAACTTGTTCAGCTGCATGCAATAATTCCTGCAATTCTTTATTTTCTGCACATTCTGAAATCAACATAATTTTCTGTTTCAGCAATCCCATAACATGTTATTGGTACTTAAGCATAAGAAATTGACAGTTTAAGGCCCTGATTGCCAAGGTTGCAGATGTATAAACCTTTTTCCCCATATGTCCAGTGCCCTTGAATCTCTGTCAGAGGGGGTAGGATTTTTTGCTGTTGAGGCCTTAACTCCCTTTGGGCCCTGTGAAATAGTTTCAGGATCAGCAGCAGGGTTTCTAAATAAAAATGTATGTGAGTCAGAGACCCTGTAATATCTGTCAGGCTTACTGGGAGCTGGAGGTAAGGAGTCGGGGTCAAGCTTGACTCCGAAAACACATCATTCACAATGTCTAAAACAGGGGGAATGGCTAAAGGCTTGTGCTGAGAGAGAAGAAGGAAATCCCTGAGCCTCTTTTTTGATTCTGAGAAGTCTTGACTCTCCCAGTGAAAATTCTCCATCAAAGTATGCCAGGTTTCTCCAAATGAATAATCCTCAGGAGGAGATGCAGATGGAATAGACTACTCAGCATCAGAATCCTCATAGGGAGGTATAGATAATTCCTGATCAGAAGAGGAATCAGAAGAAATAGAAACCTAATCTGAAGATTCATAATCAGTGTCTTGCCTAGGCCTCTTATCTGGAGGGGGTGGGTACCCCTGATCAAGGTAATAAGGTGTTCAGCCATTTTGATCATCTGTTTTTTAGGCATAGAGGCCTGTGCACGTGGCTCATGTGTCAGCTTTTTAGTTTTAGAAGTTGCTTTTGTCTTTGGTTTTGCAGCTGTCGTCGGTTTGATATATAAATGTTGAGGTCTGAACTCACCCTCAGAAGCCTGTGCCTGCTCAGCAGCTCCAGACCCATACGAGGGAGATACATCCATCGGTCCAATACCTTGAGTATCTTGAGGCATGCTGGACTCCACATGGGTGTCGGTAGAGGCCTGCGACTCAAAGGTAGTGGGTATCAGGGGCTGTGAAAGTGCCTCACTGGGTACTGGCGAACCGGAGACTGGCTTAGGAGAAGCTTCGTCATCAGTTTTGGATCTCGACTGCCTTTCTCTGTCCTTTTCTTTGTGTTTTTTATGTATTCCGGTAGTCGGATTGCTATCCAATGACATTTCTGGGTAGTTAAATCTGTTTCCAAAATACTTTGATGCAGAAATATACCAACGCTTAATAGTGCGTTGGTTAAATCCAGCACAAAACCGACAGCCAGGCACGTTGTGATCAGGGCCTAGGCAAGGAATACAGTATAAATGGAAATCCTTATGAGGTATTCACTTCCGACAAGTAATACAGTTATTAACTTTTTCTGACATCGGTAAAAAGCAAGAAAAAAGTTTCCCCAACGGGGTACTTAGCTTTAGTGAAGACTTCGGTTCTGAAACTCAAACTCGAATATTTCAGTTGTCGGCTGACCAGCACTTGCAAAATGCTTCTGCTTCGGGCACCGCGCGGCAAGAAAGACTAAAGAAAATGGCGTCGGCTGCATGTTTTATACCCCTGACGTCATGGAAGAGAAGATAGCAACCGATGCAGGACCCAAGACTTTGAAATTCAGGCTGACTGAGGGCAACCTGCCAGCAGATTACCCAAATGTAATGACTGCAACAGTGAAACACGAAGAACATCTTCAATGAGCATCTACGGAAAGAAGATAGAAATCCTGAGCAGAGAGATACAGCCTTGCACACTAACAATAATAACCATAGATTTCGAGATCTTTTAGTTAGTGCACAGTTTCATCACACGAATAAACAAGAGTCTACTGTCAAAAGAGTCCCGAATGGGAGTATTGTCATTAATGAAAAAGCTTGCGTTATTGAACAAGAACATGACTTAGATACAACTATTAATGTTAATAATACCAGTCCTTCCAATAGTACTGGTATTAATGGTCATCCACTAGGAACAATACCTAAGAGAGGAGCACATGTTACTATTACAGAGCAGCTCCCTTTTTTAATGATGAACAAAGTCTCTCAAACAGGGAGATTTGTAAGCAGAGAGAGAAAGAAAAGGAAAGTGACACAATAACTTCTTTAGTGGTCAACATTTCGAATACTGAGCTCACTCATTCTCTGATAGATCTATTAGAGAAAGGTCTTAGTTGTATTCCTGCAACCAAATCTACACATGATGAATTTGCTCTGGATCTTAGAATGTTTGGAAGGAATCTTAATTTGCAGTATTTTTTTGATGATAGAAATGATACATGTCCCATCAAAAGCAATATTATGCTCAAGAAAATGTTTGTTCCTCTCAACCATCCAGCTGTGTATTCTTTTATTCATGCCTGTGAAGAGGAGCTAATGAGAACAAGAATGTCTCAAAAAGGGAAACAGTTTTTCAATCTAAATAAAGAAGAAAATCAGGCACTTAAAGAAAGGAAGGAATGATATTGTGATTAAACCTGCTGATAAAGGAGGTGCTATAGTGGTAATAGATGCAATGATGTATGTCCAATGGATGAAAGAACTACTAAGTGATAGAAAGACCTATTCCTTGATCAGTAAGAATGAACTAAACATAATGAAACGAAAGATCCAGCATGTTCTTTATGACATGCTATTGCAAAGAGAGATCAATGATAATCTGTATGATCTTTTTGTCACTGAGCACCCCATTATACCAACTATCAGTGGATTAACAAAAATTCATAAAGATCTTAAACGTCCACCTTTACGACCAATTGTGGCTGGCAGGGGATGGCTGACGGAATGTATTTCTATGTTTATTGAACATGAATTAGAAAAGATGCTACGTAGGGCTTCCACTGTGATTAAAGTTACTGCTGAGTTTTTACAACACCTATATATAGCTCTAGAAAATCGGGATGATCTTGATAGTCTGTTATTGGTAACTCTAGATGTGAATAGTTTATTCACTTCCATACCAAACAATCACGGCATTGAAACTGTAAGAGAATTTTTAACTGAAGAGATGGTAGAATCACGCTTGATATGTGATCTTTTGGAAATCGTGTTGGACTGCAATGTGTTTACCTATGACAATAGCTACTATTGGCAGAGATGGGGGTTGCCATGGGCACGCCCTGTGCCAATAGTTATGCAAACTTGGTTCTAGCCAAATGGGAGAGAGGTTGATCTATGGATGCTAATAACATTTGGAATGACCAGATAATTCTTTACAATCGGTTTGTGGATGACACCTTCATTGTATGGAAGGGCAATGAAGAAGATTTAAGATGCTTTGTTAACTTTCTGTCACAGACAACTACTCTCCTAAAATTCGATGTAAAAACATCTAGAGAGATGATTGAATTTCTGGATGTGAGACTGTTTCTAGATCCGGAAAGGGGAATACACACTTGTCTCTACAGGAAAGATATGTGGTGAAATCACATGCTCCACTTTTCCAGTATGCATCCCAGGCATATTTTCTCTAATATTGTTGCAAATCAAGTTATAAGGATTTCAAAGTTATGTACAGAAGAGGAAATCTTTCTCCAAGAAGAAGAGAGGCTTATTAAAAATTTCAGCCAACGAGGCTATGGAAAGAGAAATTTAGAATTGAATAAGACTAGAATTACTGACATACGTAAAGGAAAAGGTAAACCTTTCTATTCCTCTAAGGTTAAAGAAGGCGAAAGTACACCATCTTCAGCTATTCCTAAAAGAACATCTAATTTAAGGGTCAACCTGACTTACACTATGGACCATGACAATGTATGCCAAATGATCAAAAAGTTTTGGCCGATTCTACTTAAAAATAAAAAGAATCTTAAAAGAAGTTTATGTTCAAATGATGGGACAAGCACCAACTATGTACATAATAATTTATCAGGAACAAAGAAATGTGGCTTCTGCAAGGTCTGCAATGTAATCAATTGTAGCAACACATTCAAGCATCCGGTTACTAAACAGACATATGTTTTTCATGGATTAGCTAATTGTTTAACCAGCAATATTGTTTACATAGCTACCTGTACCTCTTGTACAGCATTCTATGTTGGAAAAACTTACATGAAGCTAAAGGAAAGAATTACTAAACATCATTCTGATATTCGTAACCGAAAGGAAAACAACTCTCTTTTCCTTCATTTACATGAGCATGAAGAGCATAGCTTTGTTTTTATGGTCATTTCCAAGATACATTTTACTTCAAGAGAAGGAGATCTGACCAATCTGACTGAGAGAGAGGAAGCCAAATGGATAATGCGGTTGAGGGCAGACAGCCCTCCTGGCCTTAATGGCTGTGTTCTCTTAAAACGTTTCCTCAAAAATAGACGAGCAATGAGTTATGTTTGCTCATTATTTGTTTTGCTTTCCATGCTTAAATACCTCAAGGTATGTTGGTTTAGGCCCTGATGCCTCAAAGAAATTGTTGAAATGAAATAAGAAGGAGCGTCTTTATGGCCATTTCTGTTTATTCTGTTTATTTTTTATTTTCTCTTTTAAAGCTTGGCTTTTATGTAGAGCTCGTTTTTTAACTAGAACCCACTGAAAAGGTTCTTTACCATGATCCCTTCTGAAAATATGCTTGAGTTTGTCTAAAGGAATGCAAGACTGCTATGCTATTTTTAAATAAAGAGTTTTAATTTTATGTTCGTCGGAATGTCATGGAGGTGTGTACCAATGGACCAACTTGATTGGCTGACATTCGTCACTTATTGTAGTTTGTTTCATTGGATGATACTAGCTTTTAAATACTGAACCCTGTTTACCTACTTGGATCTGAAGAAGGCTTGGAAAAGCTGAAAGCGCTTGTCCGTTGTTTACATCAGAAGGGTTCTTCGTTTTTATGTTCATTTTTCTGTTTTCATGGTATTTACCTGTTTTAAAACTGTGGAATTACAACGCCATTTGGCTTTTGTGACAGCAAAGGTATACATTTCCTATACTGTGAATTTAGCATGGTAAAAGCCAGCAACTGAAGCTGTTGTTTTGAAGTTACACATTCATCGTTTTGGTTATTCAGTACGTTTGAAGACTCAGACGAAATATTATCATCTGTGGTGCAATGCTCTTCTAATATTTACACTGTTTTTGTTCTGCTGAGCATTCTCTAGCGGAATCCACTTCTCTTTTTTGGACTTAAGTTTATAATCATGGTTTAGTATTGAAATGAGGCTGTATGAAGCTGGATCTGATGGATCTTTACCCTCTTTAGGTATTACAGCTACCACTGCTTTCTTCCAGGATGTTGGTACTTCTCCTCCTCTTAAAAATACTGCTAAACAAAATGTTCCAGATCTTTATCATTTTTTCCCTCCTAGCTTCCAAACTTCCACCACAAGAAT
Organism: Protopterus annectens; assembly: GCF_019279795.1. Classification (NCBI taxonomy): domain Eukaryota; kingdom Metazoa; phylum Chordata; order Ceratodontiformes; family Protopteridae; genus Protopterus; species Protopterus annectens. The sequence continues at coordinate 1,187,664,319 of NC_056735.1, read as the reverse complement.
ATACATCACAATTTTATCTCATATCCTCCAATCCTAACAGTTAGTAATTGAGCTTCATCTACCTTGGCATATATAATTCTTCCATAAACATTTCCATTTTTATCTTTTCTTCATTTCCACATTTCTCTGCCTTATACAGACTTTCATAGAATTTCTGAAATATTTCTAATACCTCTACAGGATCTCTTGTTATCTTCCTTGTTATAGGTTCCTTAAGCTTTGTGATGGCCCTTTCTACTTTCTGCTGTCTGAGTCATTGTGCTAAAAGTTTTTGTGCTCTAGAGTTATCAAGAAGCAGTTGCTTAAAAGCAGTCTTTCTAAACTTGTGTATATTATTGAGGTAATCCCTTATTTTAAGCCTAGCATTCTGCAGTTGATCTTCTTCTTCTTGTTCTGTGAGATTTCCCCCTATTCTGCAATACTTTAACACTTGCCAGTCCCTCTAAATAATTCTTACTTCTTAACAATAGCTCTCTTACATTTCCACCCTATTTTTAAACTCCACCTTAATTTTATCCCACTCCCTAGCTATATTTTCAGAAGTAATTTCTATCTTCTCAAATAGCTCCCGAATAATCTCCACTACCCATTCCTTAAATTCCTCTCTTTTCAACAGATAGGTGGGAAAGCGCCAATGTCTCATTTTTATCTCATTACTCTGTGTTTTCATTTTAGTTATTATTGGTGCATGATCTGAAATAGTTATTGGATGCGTATCAAGACCTTCAATTAAATTCACATGTTCCAGTGAAATGTAAATTCTGTCTAGCCTAACCCAGTTTTTATATCTTGGGGAATAATATGCAAATTCACTCCAAACTCCTATTACTGAATTCAAATTTTCCATGCCAAATATTTTCATAAATTTCTACAAAAATCTGCCCTCCTTTGTTATACTTTCCCTTCTGGGCCCCCAGGGCACATCCTCACTACTGTAAATCAAATTCCAGCCCCCACCTATAAGTAATATTCCTTGCTAAAAACTGATTATTTCTCCCAGAATTTTCTTAAGCTCCAAGCAGAGGTGGGCACCGTTGGCGATTATAGATGCAAACACTTCTGCCTGCAAAATTTCCCTTAGTACTCTGCTGGTGCTCCATTGGTGAGTTCTCAGGATTGTCCCTCGCTGACAGGCGATACATTCAGCGAAGGTCCTCAGGTACCTACACAGATCCTACCCAATTGCCCTACATATTTTTTGTCCACTTCTCCTGTCCTGCACTTTAGCTGGTCCTTCCAGTCCTCTCCCTGTATTCTGACCACATCAGCTTACCTAGCACTATGAACAGACAACTTTCCACAATTCCTCCAGCCAGCCTGGTTGACATGGGCATTCTGAGGCAATGTAGCAATTGCTTCATGTATACTGACAATCCACTTCTTCTAGTCCACACAAATTCATCATGTGAGGGATGCATCTATATTAAGAACCTAGAATCCAGGCTCTCTCACTCACCAGTCAGTTCATCTGATACTAAGCAGGTTGTCAGCATGCACATCTCACTTTCTGCACCTACCAAACCAACAACATATAAACCTACATATGAGGAGGTCCATACCAGAAGCTTATATAAACATCAAAGACCTCCCAAATGCAAACAGAAGCATGGTCCATATAATACATCTTCTGCAGAATATATTACACATGTTGCACCAGTCAAGCCCCTAAGGCATAACACAAAAACAAACATCTTAGTCATAGGCGACTCAATTGTGAGACACACAGATATCCCTCTCACTAGTTTGGATAAGAAAAAAAAGTCACGGTCAGCTGTCTGTCAGGTGTCAGGATCCACCACATCACACACATACTCAATTCTCTGAACAACAGGCACTGTTATGACTCCATCATAGTCCATGTTGATGTTAACAACTTGAGACGTACTTCACTGGACTATATGAAGAGAGACATGAATAAGCTCTCTGATTATGTGTCTCAGGCAAGTACGCCCCTAGCCTTAAGCAACATTTTACCTTCTCCTAGGATGACACCTCAATACATATAAAAAATTATTTGCTTCAACAATTGGCTTAGTTTCTGGTGTCATTCAAAGGGTTCCAGTATCTCCCAGCCTGGAATGACATGGTCAACAGACCTTGATGCTTTCCCAGAGATGGTCTTCATATGTCACCCCTGGGATTTTGGTTAATGGCTAAGGCTCTTGCCACTCCCATAGTGTCTTTCTTAGGCAATGTTACAAGAATAAAATTCTCAACACAAAAATATCCTCTAAAAACAACCTCAAGGTTATGCTGCTGAACACTAGGAGTCTAAATCAGAAACTGCACTCACTGGAAGTAGTCATCACCCTGAAAGATGCTGACATTTGTGCAGTCACTGAGAGCTGGTTTAAGGCTAAAGGAATATAATACATCCAATACACTGGAATAAGAAAATAAAAACATTTATTCAAATATTAAGCGCTTTCATCTCAAAAAGAGAGACTTCTTCAGAATACAAAACACATTAATTATCCCCATTTAAATATAAAATAAGGTCAATGACATCACAAATCTTACAATCATGTTAAAGAAACAAGGTCCTACCAAAACCAAAATAATTTAAACTTTTCCATTATGTAAACTAATGTCATAAAACTGTTCAACTGATTCTTAATATTCATGAACACTGAAAATTAAAAACAGCAAACAATTATCTTAAAAAATGTCAAATACACTTTATAGCTTATTGGCTCTTTCCAATAACATGGGGGCTATAGACACACTGCCGTTCAAGCCTGGTGTAGCATAGCAGCCAATTTTAACTACCACTGAGTCTCCTTATTTTTTATTAGATTTTTCCAGTCGCACCCTCTTGGATTAATCTTCACAATATCCAAAATCCCAAACACAAATTTTTCAAAATCTACACAAGATGCTGCATGTTTATAAAGGGCATTGGTTGTTTTTTTTATTTCTCATATCATTTAAATGTTCATATATCTTATTTTTTAACATACGTTCGGTTTTTGCCACATAGAAGTGTCCACTTGTGTTACACAGTGCCAAATATAGCACTCCCATGGTACTACTGGTTTAAGGCTGCAGAGAGCACCCCAGCTATACCAGGTTACATTTCCCCCACACCTTCATAACACAAACTGAAGGCATGAGAACTAAAGGAAGTGGTATATCAATATTCATTAAAGATAAATACACCTCTAGATTGGTTAAACAGCACGATTCCCTTGAATTACTTCAGGCAAAAGTGACTGTAGGTAAGACCCCTTTTCAGGTCATTGCCAGCTATAGGACCCCCCCTTCCATGAATCAGGACATCCACTCAGCCTACTTGGATCTACTTGAGTCAATCAATATACATCCAAACACCCTAGTTTTGGGTGACTTGGGTAAATTATATGTCTTCTAATTCATTTGCCCAAAGGTTCCCAAACTTCGTTAACTCCAATACCCTGGGCCAGCTGGTTGACACACCCACAAGGGGCTCAGACATCCTGGATCTGGTGCTCACCAACATGAGGGACTGCTACAGATCTGACCACAAATCAGTCTAGCTAGAAGAACACAGGACCCCCTTAGCAACAACTAGACTAAAAAACTTCTCCAAGGCCAATTGCAACCTCTTATGTGACAGCATAAATAGCTTCATAGCCCCTACCCCCACTGATGGAGCAGACACCTCTGCTGACTTATACACCAATACTTTATATGAGCACCTGTATAATTGTATTGACTCTGCTGTACCTGGTAGAACCAAAGCAAGATCTTTAAGGAAAAAACAAACCTGCCTGGTGGACAACTGTCATTAATAAACTATACAGCAGGAGAAAGAAACTGCTTTCTAAGAGTAGAAAGAAACAATCTCAAAATTGGAAACACTTCCTCCTCAACTTAAACAAGCAAATAAGTATCTTAGTGAAGTCCTGCAAAGCTAACTACAAATCTAATTAGCTTCCCTATCTAAGGATAATCACAAGGCATTCTTTAGTTACATCAGTAACATCAAAGGTAAGCGTCAGATTTACACTGAACTTGTAATTAATGGTACTACATATACAGAGCCTGTGGATATAGAAAACCTGCTGGCTGACAGGTTCAGTGGAAACTTCACTCCCCTGTCCCCCCACATATACCCCAAAACATCCCTAACACCTGTCCCCTACCTAGTATCTCAGAGAAGCAGATCTTAAATGCCCTCTCCAAGACCAAAAACACAGCCTGTACAGGACCAGACAACATCCCCAAGCTGTGTTCTATATGGGTTAAAACAGGAATTAGCATCACCAACTGGGCATGCTTTTCAATCACAGCCTAAGCACTGGCTTCATCCCAGCAGAATGGAAAACAGTTACCGTCATCCCTTTGCACAAAGGGGGTGCATCCATGGACCCCAGGAACTATAGACCCATTAGCCTTGACCAGCCTTATCTGCACGGTCTTGGAACGAATCATCATGGACCTTGTTAACAAAGATATAGGAAATCTCCAAACATTGGATGTCACCCTGTTTGGCTTTGTCAAGGGGAGATCATGCCTGTTAAACTTGGTGGACTTCTTTAAGACAGTCACCAAAGCTCTAGATGAGGGCAAATCTATGCATACAGCCTACCTAGACTTAGCCAAGGCCTTTGACACAATCCCCTACTCAGGCATCATTGATAAACTCACCCAGCTGGGTATCAACCCATATAATGCCAGGTGGGTTCCAAACTGGCTCACTAATAGAACTCATACTGTCAAAATAGGGGACTTCATCTCCTCCAGCAGACCCATAACTAGTGGTGTCCCACAGGGATCAGTTCTGGAACCCCTACTGTTTGGAATATACTTCTCTGAAGTACAGGCAAAAACTAAAGGACTGTGGCTGACAGTTTACTGATGACTGCAAACTGGGAGTGATCATGGAATCCCCTAGTGATGTCAACATTCTGCAAGAAGCTCTTACACAGACTAATGATTGGTGCCAAAGTCATGGTCTTAAACTTAATGCAAAAACAATGCATCATCATCCCCTTTGGCAAGGGTGATGTTCCTGAAAACTACCATATTAATTGCAATACCCTAAGCACACAATTAGTGGTGAGAGATCTGGGCACACAGGTTGACAGCAACCTGAACTTCAATCACCATATATCTCCACAGTGGTAAGAAGGGCATTTTATAGTGTTCATCTCATAAGTAAAGGCATTGCCTCCAGAAAAAAGAGATTATAATCCCCCTGTACTCTTTCTTCATCAGGCCAATAATAGAGTACAAAGCTCCCTTTGCCCTTTGGTATGTTCCTTTCCAAATACCTGCAGCAACTGGAGAGACCACAAAGGTTCTTTACAAAGAAAATTCAGAGTCTTCAGGATCTGTCTTATGCGGACAGACTGAAATCATTGTCATTTTACTCTGTGTCATACAGAGTGCTCAGAGGTGACCTGTGCCTTGCATACAGAGCAATCTCTGACCCAGATTTAATGGAAATGCTGCATATTCGCAAGTCAAATGGCACACGGGCCACTGGCTCAAAGGACCTTAACCTGGTATGTGACATCAACAGAACTTAATTGAATTGTCTCACAGAGGTTGCCTCACCTTTGGAACAGACTTCCTATTCACATTAAACAGAGCCCCTTGTTGCCCTATTTAAGTGTAATTTGGATGATTGGATGGGTAACCAGAAATTCACCCTGCTGGTTCCACCTGTGTCCCTCTTAGACAGGGGCAATAAGTGCTGATTTTAGTGTCTGCTTGAACCAGACACCCTTGGGAATGTGGATTGAACTTGGCTAGGCTGCTAAGGTTCCTGAAGCCTTTAGCCTAGTAACCTCCTATGACCCCATGATCATAGCAGTTTTAGGTAGAATATAAATACATGCCAGTGTAATCCTCCTCCATTGCCAGTAGCACCTTAGCATCACAAATCTGTCATTTTTATCTTTTTTATCCTCTTCTATCACTATTGGAGCTCCTTTTGCCATTAATACAAGTACTTGTCTTTTCCTTTGTCCCAGATATTTTACTGAATAAGCATCCTGAAAACCCTTCTTTATCAAATGCACATGGTGAGTTCTTTCCAAGTGTGTATCATGTAACATAGCTATTTGCACTCTACATTTTTAATATAGATCACAATTTTTTTGTATTTATCTGTGAGACCACTGACATTTAAAGACATTAAAGAAAGCATCATTGCATTAAAAAATTATTATTCCCACCTTTTATGTATAACACTTTTTTTGTTAAATGTCTAGTTCCAGCTTTTGTGTTACATGCATACACTGTTTGGCAGGTTGAACTTTTATATAGTTGTTTCTTGTCCTATCCATTTAAGGTTACATCACATCTTAGAAAACTTTTTGTTTTATTAAAAGCCCTCAACACAAAAAACTCAATAACCCCCCTAAAACCTATTAATTTAATACTGACACACAAAACTATGTACATCTTTAAATATTGAAGTTTTACACTCCTAACAGGAACAAATGTCCCAAACTGACAGCCATATTCACAGACTTGAGTTAACCTAGAAGAAAGATTATCCATGCTAAGATGCATGGTGCAGCCTGTGCTTCTAAGTGGTAACTGGTTTTGTCTTATCTCTTAGCTCTGCCAGCTGGGAAAAACCCTGAATACATTCGGAGAACATTAACTCCCAGCCAGTTTCTCTTTTCTATTTTTCCCCAGCCAATCACTGTCCACTATCCTGTAACCAATTTATCTTTATCAGATTGTCTCCATGGAGACATCAGAACCAGACAGCAAATTTCTCATTATCAGATTGTCTCCATGGAGACATAAGAACCAGACACTAATTTTCTCTTTATCAGATTGTTTCCATGGAGACATGAGGGCTGGCTAGATACAGAATTGCTACTAAGCATGCATTCATTTGCTAGAAAAAGTCTCATAATATTCAATATTCTTTTTCATTTAATTGCTTTCACTTAAAGCTTGTTACTAAATCAATGTAAGGTCCTTAATCCAGTCATTCTCCCATGAAAGAATGGGAAAAATCCATTAATTTTTCTTTTTTTTTTGTGTGCTCTTTTAACCAGGCTTTTTTTTTACATTGCAGTGCCTACATTTCTGAAAAATAAACAAGAAGGAAGATAGAAGGGAGAAAAATGGGGAAAAAAGAACAGCAGCCCCTATTTACAATCCCTATTACACTTATAAACAAATGAGAAAACTTTACATTATAACATACAAAAAAAAAACACACCACAAAAATAGTACTATTAACAAAAAACGTTTTCTTTACTTACAGTTAACTTTCTCCCCTCTCTTCCCCTCCCCAAAGCATTTTCCCAAATGACATGAAGTAGGGCATATACTTCAGAGTCTAACAAATTCTGAAAAAGACCAATATATCCAGATTTTCTTGTTCTGTCATATTTCACAAATATAATTATTGTATTGTAATCCCACATTAAGTTACAGGTTTTAGCACTAAACAAATTAAACTAACAAAATACTTGTTTATTACTTCTTTACTTCTTTATTAAATTTAAAGACATAATAGAGGAGTTAGAAAATTTAAGTTTTTGTTTGTGTTTTGTATTCCATTATGGGTTTATATTGAACATATTAACAAACATATATATTTATATTTAAAAATTTAGAGTTGTGTTCCTTTAAGAAACAGTAAAAATTTTTTGGTGGAAAAAGGTCATGTGATTTGAAAGGTTTTAAATATGGCTTTGTAAGTATGTTGCTTGTCTGATGAAGTCTTGATTGTTTAAGGTGAAAGTGCTTATTAAATTCAACTCTTGTGTTTTTATTGCTGCGGTCCGTGTGGTTTCCATTCCATATTTTCTTAGTTCAGTTTGCTTATTGGTTTGTTTTAGTTCTGTTACATTTTATTACTGTTCATCTCCATCCCAAATGAACTGCGGTGGTGGTGCTGCAATAGCGTTGTCGCCTCACAGTAAGACGTCCTGTTCGATTCTCAGCTAGAGCGTCTTCTGTGTGGAGACATGCGTGAATGGGCGTACCTTCGTTGAAGGTTGTGCATCAGGGCCGGCAACTCAGCACGTAAAAATCTACTGCCAATCATTAGCGGATCGGAGTTCTGCTGTGGGGATCCCTAACCGGGAAAAGCCGAAAGACACAACAACATCTCCATCTCCCAAATCCTTTCCCTGCTTCACTTCCAATGTACTGTCAATTCCTTTAGTCAACTTTTGTGCTGCCTTCCTTGTCTCCAACATTTTCCATTGAAACAGTGGAAAAGGTTTCACAGATACAGTCTCTCTGTAGTCATTACAGAAGAACAAAAAGCAGAATCTCCTTCTGTTTCACAGTTCACTTTTTGTTGGAGAAACTTCTGTATTTCCTCCTTGGCATGTACTTCATCAAAAAATTATTTTGTCCCTCTAGGAAAGAATACCTTGAAGACAGTTGGGTACAGCAGTTTGAATCTCACACCTGCATCTCGACATTCCCTGAATAGTGGAATGAATTTACTGCTCTTCTGCCCAATGTAGAATGAGTAGTCATTCTCCACACATACTCTGCTGTCTCCCACTTTTAGTATTTTGTCCTTCTGCCACAGTTTTGCCAGAATCAACTCCTTTTGCAGGTGGGATTGGAACTTCACTATTAACAGTCTGGATTGTTTTCTCATAGCCAGGTTTGATGCATACACACAATGTGTCCTTTCAACTAACAACTCCTGCTGTGGAATACCAGTCCAGTTGCTTATTTGTGCTTTCATAATATTACTGCAGTCTGTTCCTTCCAGCTTCTCTGGTATAGCTGAAAAATGTCAGGTTTTCCCTACGTGCTCTGTCCTCTAATTCTATTTTTTTTAAACATCTTTTCCTGAGCAGTCTCATATTCAGTCAGCCTTTTCTTAATTTCAACCTCTGATTTTTGCAACTTTATCAACTTATCTGAATATCTGTTTAAAGCTTTTTCCATTTTTTTCCAGCGTTTTGTTGTTTATGTTGATATACTCCATCGCTGTTTCATTTATTTTAACCAAATCTGTGTGTAGTCTTATATCTTCCTGTAGGTTACTGAAAGTCATGTCTGGAGGTTGCATTGCTTTTTGCTGAACAACTGCAGAACTTACCCAGTTAGTGTTTCTTCCTCACTTTTTGTGGCTGATTTTTTTCAGGTGCTCTATATTTCTTTTTTTTTTTTCCTAGCATCCAGGCAGTACACTCAATAGCCACTTACTGAAATGTACCCATAAACACAATAATCTACTGGCTTTCTCTGATGAATTTCTGTTTTCACACTGGGAGACCTAGAGTTAAGCTGTCACTCAATGTGCAGGCATCTTGGAAGTCCGTGCACTGACCAACACTGACCAATTTCAGGCCCAGCCCGGGTGAAATACAAAACATTTCACAAACTAAAATATACATAAATATAAGCAATAATCAAATAGTTCAAACTAATTACATAGAAAAAACTGTGTATATACATTCCAGTAAACAAGCACAGAGCAACATACAAGCAAGCAGACTGTAATGTACAATATATACATTATTCTCTAAAGTGGGTTAGTCTTCACTGAACCTTAGAGAGAGGAGAAGAGACTCTGTCTCTTCATATGAATCACTGCTGCAGTAGCCTAAACTCTAGAAGTAGATTACCATGGATAAAACTGACTGGAAAAAAAGGATAAGGGGGTCCAGGAGCCCCTGGAAAATGTTACTTCATCTGGTAAAAGAATGTAGTTTATAGTGCTTTGTTAAAGGGTGCACAGAGGACCAGGTAGCTGCTTCTAACCCTTTCCAAAAAAAAAAAAAATGAAGGCAAGTCCCTGGTAGAGTGAAAGTTACCAAACCTGGAATTGTTTAATTGTTTTGCGTGGTGGGTATAACAAAAAGTAATAGCCTGTTTTGACAACTGGTCTAAACTAATCTTCTTTTTTGGTACAAGGAACATCCTAGAGTAAAATTCTTCACCTAACTGAGGAGGAGGGACAGCTTCTATCATCCCCTGATCAAGCATAGGCTGAATGACAGGAAGGAAAAGAAGAGTTTGGTCTGGTCTGGTGGGTGAGGAAAAGAAGAGTTTGGTCTGGTCTGATGAGTGAGGAAGAAACCCACAAAAAGAGAGGGAGAGACTCCCATTACTATCTGTAACCATGATGGATTACACTCAAAACCAATCTGTTGCTAAAGACAGAAACAGAGGTCCAAACTTTCTGGAAGGATTAAAGGACTGCCAGGTGAAAGGGGGTTGGAAAATTTTCATATATCCATTCAGACTTATTAAACTGTCTTTGTTCAGAAGGGAGTCCTGGTTTGTTTTTGGAACCTCCCTGCCATTGTTTTTGTAAACATTTGCTTTCCAGAAGCTTGATGAAACTGTTTATTTTGATTTTTAAAGAAATTTGAGGAGGGAGTACTGAACCTCTTGCAAACTTAGAGAAGTGGGGCAAAAATCTGAGAGATCCCTTGAATCAGTTTTCCTCTCTATCACACTTTTTAAAGACCTCTGTAGCAGAGGGTCCATGAACTAGTTTTTGCCCAAGAGATTATTCAGAATCTCACCTTTGACATCCTCTGGGAGGTTTTGAGAATACAGCCAGGCAAATCTCATCATAACATTCCCAGTGGCAACAGCCAAATCAGAAGCATATTTTAAAAAGTAGGTAGTCACCTGAGATACGGAATACACCAAGTTGCACAAAGTAGATTTCTCCTCACAGGAGGAAACAGATGCCAAAATAGTTATACTCATAGTATCACAAGATGCAAGTATAAACTTCAATATATTAGTTTGACAGTTGAGAATTCTAAAAACAAGTGTTGCGGAAAACTACACATTTTCCTATGTTTATCTAAAGCCTTCCCATCTTTGTCAGAAGGAGAGAGATTAGTATAAATTGTATGTTTAGAAGGCTGGATTCACTAAAGCAATAGTTGCTGGGTCAAATCTGGGACGAATATATAAAAACAAAAAAATTCAGGCACTTTATTAAAAAGTCTATATGCTTTCTTGGGGGCAGTAGGCTGTCAGTATGGGAAATTGTAGGTAGTGACAAAAACATACTTCAAAGCAAACAGAACAGGAGGAATAGGAGTAGGTTCTGAAAATTCCAGTTATAACAAATCATAATACTTTCTGAGGGACTGAGAAACAGCATTGCTTTCCCACTGAAACAACCAATTAATTCTAAAAGTACTGTCAAAGCAAAATAATCCTTCAGAAGTACTGGCCAAAGCCGCAGTCTCCTCAGAATATCAATCAGAATTCTGTGGAGACAACACATATCTATGCTTTAAGAATAATTCTGATGTTCAAACTCTTGAATCTGTTCTGAAAATGAAGCATCCTTTTTTCTTTTACCAAAAACAAATGTACTGGAAGGGTCAAGAGCCAGCACTAAATCCTGAGCTAAGCCCAAATAATTACTCATTTCCAGGGTAAATGAGGCAAGAGAAGACATATATTTAAGTTTTTGTTTCTTTTTGACATGAGAATCTGAAGAAACAGACCCACTAGTGCCAGCAAATACTTCCCTCGGGATTGGCACAGCTTTCTGGCTAAGCAGAGAGGCATTCCATGCCTCTTTTTCCAGGACCAACAAGAGTGTCTCTCCCATCCTCACCAAGAGCACTCTAACAGTCACAGAGGATGTGTCTAACCTCTGAATAAAGGTTGCTGTAAAGACTACATCAGCCAGATCCAAGGAAAAGTAAGATGAACCAGATTTTCGCAGAGTCACTCACCTGCAGCTGAGGCATTTTTCAGCCTGCTGCGATTGCAAAGCCTGCTTAGAAATCTTTTTCTTTTTGTGGGTGGAAGAAAGTAGAACCAAAAAACTGGTAGGTTGATCCGTGGTAAAGCTGAAGAATGTGCCTGATTCCTGGGGAAGCCTGGCAGCAATAATCGATAAAACAAGTAATTTCTAAAACGTAACCTTTTCCCTGTTAAAACACAGTAAAAAAAACACTTTAAATGCTAACCCTAGCCCCCAAAAGTAAAATAACACAAATTTTACCACAGAAAAAATAGTTTAAAGTTAGTTTTAACAACTTTTTACCACAAAAGTAATGCTCCCATTTAAAAGTGTTCAAAAGCCATATAACAGTCATTAAAAAACACTTTCATCTACCTTAAATAAATAAGTTTTACAGAAAAAAGAAGTTACCATAACGTTCCATCTGTGTTGTCGATCTTCATCTATTCTTGACTTGTGAATTTCAGTTCTGATCCTCAGAACCAATCCGGCTATTATAAAGCTCGCATCAGCCAAAAAAATCTCTTGAGCTGCTAGTCTACCCACAATGCTCCTCTCCACATTACCTCAGGTTGAGTTTGCTATTATGCAGAAAAAAGGGTTCTATAATATAAGACAGAAACCTTGCCCATGGTATTCCTAACAATAAGAACCCAGGACAGGATGTCACTCCACCAGAAGTCTAAGGGAGGGGGGCAGGTGGGAGGGATGCAAGAACAGATGATGACTGACAACACAGATGGAACATTATGGTAAGACATAACTTCTTTATCTGATGTTGTCAATCTTCTACATGTGGGACAAAGTCCCCAGCTACCTTAGATCCTGGGTGGCCTCAAGGAAGAATATTCCTGAGAACCATAGAACCAAAAGATGCTCACCCCAGGAGACCATATCCAATTTGTAATGAGTAATAAAGGTATGTGGGTTAGCCCACATTGCGGCTGCGCAAATTTCCGACATGGAGGTTATGAATGAAAAACAGCCGATGTCATCACAGATCTAGTAGAATGTGCCTTGACTGGCAAAGGAAGATTCATGTTAAGTTTCTTGTAAATGAAAGAGATGCAATTTCTTAACCAATTGGATAGAATCACCTTGGATATTGATTTGCCCAAAGTTGCACTTGCAAAGGACACAAATAATTGGTCTGACCATCAAAATTATTTAGTTCTATTCAAGGTAGAAATGTAATTGCCTATGTACATCCAGACGGTGCAGGCAGTACTCACCTTTATTTGAAAAATTTGGAAAGAGTACAGGCAAGTCTACAGATTGGTTAATATTGGTCTCTGATATCACTTTAGGAAGGAAAGTAGAGTTCATTCTGAGTGATACTCTGTCTTTGTGGAAAACAAAGAATGGAGCTTTGCAGCATAAAGCCTGTAATTCGCAGACTTGCCTCACTGAAGTGACAGCTATAACGAACAATGTCTTCCAAGAAAGGAATTTTAAATCACAAGTCACTGCGGGTTCAAACTGAGGTGAAATAAGTGACTGTAACAGAAGAGTTAGATCCCACAGCGGAAGAGGGTCTTTGAAAGGGGGCTTCAAGCGGATTGTACCTTTTAGAAAAAACTTACAAATATATGTAAGAAATTAAGGGTTGATCCCTGATACCATTATGGAAATTTGAAATAGCTGCTAGGATAACTTTGATAGTACAAGCAGAAGTTCCTTTATTAGAAACTCCAGAATTTTTTCTACTAGGGCTGAAAAGGGGTCTAGACCATTGTCAGAGACCCAAATAGAAAATCTCTTCCATTTACAAAGGTAGAGACTCCTGGTGGATGGGTTGTGGGATGCCATCAAAATGTGTCGCACAAAGGAAGGAATATCATTATGTCTGGTGACTACTGGAATTGGAGAAACCAAGCCATCATCTTGAGAGACTGAAGATTGGGATGTACTAGTCACTGGGGGTGGGACAAGAGATCCAGAACTGGGTCCAGAATCCAAGGGCAGTGTAGTAGATGAGGCAAGAGGAAGGGAAACCATGTCTGTTGAGGCCAGTAGGGAGCAATGAGGATCACTTTGCTTCTCGACAGAGCTGCTTTCATGAGAAAAAGAGGGATCAGAGGGAAGGGAGGAAATGCATAAAGAAGACCAGGGGGCCAGTTGTGGAGAAGAGTGTCCCTGGGGGACTTCTCTTGAGGGGGAATTAGGGCAAAGTAACTTCAGCACTTGTTCAGGGGTGAGGCAAACAGGTCACAGCAAAGCTGGCCCCAGCAAAGAAAGATCTCCTTCACTACTCTGGGGTTCAGAGACCACCCATGAGGCATGAGGATGCACCAGTTTGTCTGCAATCTCACTGGAACTTCCCGGGATGTGCATTGCTATCAGAAAGCAATTGGAAGCTACAACCCATTGCCACACTCGAAGGGCTTCTCAACATAGTGGGTAGGACTTGGTTGCCCACTATTTGATGATGTACCAGACTACCAACATATTGTCCGACTGCATATCTATTGTCCCTTGAGGTAAGGCAGAGTGAACTGCTTGCAACACCAGAAGCACTGCTCTTAACTCCAGAACACTGATATGCAAATTGGCCTCGGAGGGGGACCAAGTGCCTTGGACTGCCTTCCTGAGATAATGCCCCTCCCACCCCATCTGGGAAGCATCCATGGTCACTATGGCCTTGGGCTGTGGGGTAACAAAGAGGAGGCCTAGAAGAATCTCCTCTGAGTGCATCCACCAGGAGAGGTCGTTCTTGCATCAACTGGGTATGAAAAACAAATGGTTCGAGGGGTGAGTTAGAATAGTCCATTGGTTTGAAAGTAACCACAAGAGAAGTCTCATGTGAAATGTTGTCAATGGAACCAATGTGATCACTGCCACCATGGACCCCATTGCCTGCAGAATCAGATAGGTACAAATTTGTTTGAGTGAAGAAGATGGAGGACCTGAGACAGAATTTTCTGTAGCCTATGTAGTGGAAGCGATGCTATGCAAGAGACAGTGTTGAGGCAAGGTCCAATAAATTCCATGTCCTGAAAAGGGGTTAGTTGGGACATTGCAGGATTGACAATTATGCTTAACTGAAGGACTAGTTTCAGAATGTAGTCCATAGTTTGAAGAAGTAGATGCCTGGTGGGAGCTGTCAGGAGCCAGTCATCTAAGTAAGGAAACACCCGGAATCTGAGCAGCATCAGATGTGCTGTGACTGCTGCCATACATTTGGTGAACACCCTGGGGGCTATGGTGAGACCAAAGGGCAGCACTCTGAATTGGAAAGGACTGGCTCCCATTCAGAAGTGGAGAAACTTTCTCTAACATTTGTCCACCTTTATGTGGTAATACACATCTTGAAAGTCGATAGAACACATCCAATTGTCTTTCTCTAAGACAGGGAGAATTGACTGAACCATGACCATCTGGAATTTTGCTTGTTGGATAAATTTGTTCAGAATACTGAGATCCAAAACTGGCCCCCAGCCCCCTTTTTCTTTGGGACTAAAAAGAATCTTGAGTAAAAAACAATACCTAGTTGGTCCAGTGGGACCTCTTGGATGACTTTTTTTCTAGCAGCTTTTGTATTTCTTAGGTTCATAGGTTCATACTAGGCTATCTGCCCTAGGGCATTTATAAGCCTAGCCAGAATGTGTGTGGCTTTCGCCACCCATTTTAAATTTATTTTGCTATGCCCTTTTTTGAGGTTAGTATACTGTGCCTCTGTCTAACAGTGACACAGAAGTGATACCCGGGGTAAACCTACGATCTCCCATCCACTCATCAAGATTCTTCTTGAAGAGAGTCAATGAGGGACTCTGCCTAACCTGAACTGGGATTTTATTCCAGAGTGAAGGGAGCCTCTGGGTTATGAATCTGTCCCTCCAGCACGTCCTATTTATTTCAGTGCTGAGGTTCAAGTCTCTCGAGCGTGTAGCTCGATGGGATTTGGATTTTCTGAGGTGCAGCATGTCCATTAATTCTGGGTTGAACATGGCTTTATATGTCAGGCACAGATCGCATCTGAACAGGCGGTATGCCACTGTGTAGAGCTGGAGTTTCTTTAACCGGGCAGCATATGGCATCTGTTTGAGCCCTTTGATCCTCTTGGTGAGGTACTTTTGGGGTCTTTCCAGTTGCTGCAGGTGTCTGGTAAGGTACATCCCAAAAGGGGCATTGTACTCAATTATGGGCCTGATGAGGGATGAGTAAAGAGGCACGATGACCTCCCCTGATCTAGATGTGAATCCCTTCATGATTAGGTGGGCTATATAAAATGTTTTTCTAACCACTTTGGCCACGTGGTTGTCAAATGAGAGATTGCTATCAACTTGGGTCCCCAGGTCCCTAATTACTTCTTCTGTACTTAATGGATTACCACCTATGTGGTAATTTGTGGGCACTTTGTTTTTGCCAAAGGGAAGACTATACACTTTTTGGCATTTAGCTTGAGGCCATGGCTCTGGCACCAGTTGTCTGTTTCTATGAGGCCCTTTTGGAGGATGCTTGTGTCGGCTGGAGAGTCGATTATGGCCCAGTTTGCAGTCATCTGCGAACTTGGTCAGCCACAGTCCTTCCGTGTTGGCCTGTACCTCCGAGAAATATATATCGAACAAGAGAGGTCCCAGGACTGAGCCTTGTGGGACACCACTTGTAACTGATTTGGAGTCTGACATGGCTCCAGCAATTCTAACCATGTGGGTTCTGTCCTTGAGCCAGTTTGCAATCCATCTAGTGACATAGGGGTTTATATTTAAGCTGGTGAGCTTATCTATAATGCCCGAGTGGGGTATTGTATCGAAGGCTTTTGCAAGGTCCAGGTAGGCTGTGTGGACCACCTTCCCCTCGTCAATGGCCTTGGTGACTGTTTCAAAGAAATCAACCAGGTTTAAGAGGCAGGATCTGCCCTTAACAAAGCCAAACTGGGTAGGATCCAGTGTCTGTAGGTCCCCAATATCTTTATTTATGAGGTCTATGATGATCTTTTCCATAGCTTTGTAGACCAAGCTAATCAGGCTTATGGGGCGATAGTTTCCAGGATCCGTTGAGGCACCACCTTTATGGAGAGGGACCACTATTGCTGTACGCCACTCTTTGGGCACATATCCTGTAGTAAGGCTGAGATTGAACAGTAGTTTTATGTTTGGGTTTAGCTCTTCTTGGAGTTCATGTAGGACGCAGCCCGGGACACCGTCTGGTCCCATTGATGCTGTGTTTTTTGCTTTGGAGAGGGCGGCTCTTACCTGAGCATCTGAAATGTCAGGGGGGCAGCACTCTGCTGGGATAGATATTTGCCCTTTTGGTGGGGAGGGGGGGGGAGAAGTTTGCACTGAACCTGTCAGTGTCTGTGGGTTCAGTGTATTTTTTGTCATTTTGGACTAATTCTGAGCATATCTGGGAATTACCACCCAGGTTCCTAACATAACTAAAGAAAGCCTTGTGATTATCCTTAGTGTCCTGTGCAATTTTTCTCTCGAAGCTGGCCTTAGACAATTTTATGAGTGCCCGTAGTTTTTTGCTAATACTGATCAGTGATGCCTTCCCTTTTTGGGATTTTGCTCTATCATTTAGTAGCTTCCTCCTTCTATTGTATAGTTTGTTTATGGCTGGGGTCCACCAGACAGGACGCCTGCCTTTGGAGGATTGGGTCTTGGTTTTATTTGGGATCGCATGATCCATGCATTCCTGAAGGTGTTCATAGAATGCGTTTATAAAGGATTCTGCGGTCTGGGCCATATTTTCCACAGGCCCGGGGGCTTTGAAGGATTCCACCTCAATTTTGAGGAGTGTGAAATTTGCTTTAGAGAAGTTTTTCACTGTGGTTTTCTGGGCAGGGGGTGGGGTCGGGATGTGAATATCCAGTGAGATTAGTTTATGGTCTGATCTTACCAGTGAGGGATACACTTCTGGTCTGGAGCATAGAGTCCCCATGTTGGTGATGATCAGGTCCAGTATGTTTACCCCTCTTGTGGGAGTGGTAACAAGTTGTTCCATAGCATTTGAGTTTATAAATTCTAGGACCCTTTGGGCTAGGGTGCCGCTTGAACTCTTTGACTGGGTGGAACATTGGGGAGTCTTGCTGGGGATCTTGGGTAAAGGGTGAAGGGAATTAGATAACCTCTGGAAATGATCTTTAGCACCTGAGCATCGGTGGTTATGTGTCACCAGGCATTTGGATGCAAGGAAAATCTTCTCCCAACTGCTTCCAGAGGTAAGCAATCAGGCCCCCATTCAGGAGTGCTGATAGCATTGACCACAGAACAAATCCCTGGAACTCTGATTCTGCAGACCACCCCTGCATCTGGGATGGCATCTTCCACTATAACTCCCCCCTCTGCCTTGAGGGGAATCTGAGCCACATGTGTCCTGGAAAGGCTTCTGGGATTTCTTGAACCACATTTTACCACTCTTTTGATTCCTGGAATAGGATCATTGAGGAGTGGAGAAATGTACACCCACAGCAGACTAAGTCTTTCCATCCTTTTCACACCTGGACAGAGTTTCCTTTACTTTGGGACCAAGCAAGCAGGACCCATCAAAGGAAGCATTGACAAAGGAAGACTTGAATGGTTCCACAAACTCACACAGGTGCATCCAAGTGTGTCTCTGAATTGCAACACCTGAAGCTGCTGACATGATCCTCATGGACGAGTTCGAAATAGACTCTAGGGTAGCTAGTTGGGAGGCCACTTTTTCCTAGACCATCTCAGCCACAGCTCCTGCCAGGGCATCTGACAGCTCCTTGATCAGATCCCTTTGGAGCCTTGTGAAATGTGCCAGAAAGTTCAAGGACCTGACAGAGAAGGTTGATGATGCACAGACCTGCTTCCCAAATCTGTCCATTGCCCTGGACTCCTGGTTTGGGGGATGGACAGTAGAACGTTCCTCAGCTAGTTCTTTTTTGTGGCAGCCACTACCACCATGGCATCTACTACCAAGCCCTTACCCCAATATGGTTGGTCTTCTGGAACCGTAAGGATTTTGTCAGGTCTTCAGGGAACTGGTTCTACAGCATCAGGAGCCTTCCAAGCCTGCTGAGCAATTAGTTTAATCAAATCATCAGCGGGCCAGGTCACCCAGGAGGTAGATGGGTTAGCACCAAAGGCCTGCAAGTACACAGATTCCTCTAAAGATGGGTTTTTGGACTTACAATCACCCCTGTGTTTTAGGATCTCCAGAATGTCTCCAAAGGAGAAGTCTTCCAGGTGTGACTGTGGGGAACCCTCCCTTTCATCAAAATCAGTGTCCTCTATGATGGATTCTTCAGGAGAATCAAGGTGTTTCCTCTTACACAATCTCTTCCAAGGGGGTTCTTCAGTGGAGACATCTGAGGACAACTTGGAAGAGAGAGTGCCTTTAGAAGGCAAGTCTTGCAACCATGCTATACGCTGTCCAGAGGTAGAGGTTGGTGGCTGAACTGAAGAACCTCAGGTCATAGGGGAAGACTGCAATAACCCAGAAGCCACCTGAGATGAAGCAGTGGCTAAAGCACTTTTAATAACTTGAAAGGCAAGACCCCCTGAGGAGGGATGAGGGCCTGGAACAGAGACAGACAAACTTGGATCCAGGGTCACACCCACCCCAAGAGCCCCACCTGACAGACCAGAACCAAGGAAGAGTCCTCCACCGATGCAGCCAAAAGGGACATGGTCGGCCCCATGGAAAAACTTGGAGCCAGCTCAAACCCCCTTGCCCAATGTTGAAGGCATGGTCCCAAGGACCCGATGGTGATGAAGGCACTGAGGGAGCCAAGGTTAGACTCTGCGCCGAAGACCGAAGTGTTGTCAGTGCCAAGGCTACCAGTACCTGGGAAGCTGAAGTCAAAAGCTCTGAAGCCTGTGTCAAGGTTAGAGGAGGAAAATATGTAGGGGTGGATGGGGAAAAACCCACTGCACCATAAGGGAGAGGGGCTTGAGAAGAGGATGGAAGACACCAGACTGCCAAGATCTGATCCACCAACCTAACAATATCGACCTCAGAAAGACTTCTGGTGGAGCACATGGATAAACCAGAAGGTGATTTGGGTCTCACCATGAATGGACTGGGGAGCTGACTATGGAATGGGTCCAAGGATGGAGAATAACTAGACCGAGGTTCTGTGGATAACACTAATTTTGGTACCATCTGCATCGAGGGTGAAATGGGCACCAAACTGGTCAGAGTGACCATTGGCACAGATATTGGAGCTGTGGTCAAGGACAGAGCCATAGTCGCTATATTAGGAATAATTGTTGTAGCCGATGTAGAAGGCACCGGTGAAGTTTTCAGTGTCAGAGATTTAGTCTGCTCTAAGACCCTCGCAACCTTAACTTTCAGTTCCGAAGATGAACCCTCGGAAGCGTACTTATGTTTCTTGATAACCAATGCCGATGGAGACATCAGCACAAAATGAGAGGACCTGGATCCAGAGGCGACTTGTAGGCCTTGGGCAAGGCTTCTTCAAAAGGGGCTTTAAGGAGCCCTTTGAGAATTAACTTATTTTTTCTTTCTGCCAGAGTTCAATTACTAAAACCCTGGCAGATGGAATATTCTCTACTCAAATGGGAAACTCCCAAACAATATGCACAAGATTCATGGTTATCTGAGTTTGGCATCTTTCTGCCACACTCTACACACTGCTTAAACCCCATAGTGGAGCTTTTTGGTTTCTCTGCCATGATCCTGACAAAACAAAACAGGAAGGCAGAAAAAAGAGAGAAAGACAGAAAGAAAGAAAATTAGATCTTCACTCACATGACAGGGAAAGAGGGAAAAATCTACTAACGATAGTAGACAGACTACCAACAGTAGAGAAAAAGGGAAAGACTACCAACAATGGTAGGGAGAATTTACCAACAATAAAAGGAAATTACAGAACACGCACAATGGGTAGACCAAGATTTCAAGGATAGGAAAGGTTTTAGCAGAAACATATAATAATAATATATAAAAATATACTTAGCTACAAGAGAGATGGCCAACACTTCTTGTCGTAAGCACGGCAAATGAGATCTGGGGTAATGTGGAGAGGGGCATTGTGGGTAGACTAGTAGCTCGAGAGATATTTTTTGGCTGACACAAGCTTTATAACTGCCGGATGGGTTCCGAGGATTGGAACAGAAACCCACAAGTCAAGAAAAGATGAAGACTGACAACATTAGATAATATGTTTTCTGTAATAAAAAGTAAATTTAAATTTTTTTTTTCAAGATGGGAACTCACTTGCTCAACAATGGAAACAATTTAGCTGGCCTTCAATTCTCAAAACCTGCACAGGAGCCTTCTCTTCTGCAGCAGGAAAATTTTAAAGGGCTTGGCATCCAAACCTGACCTTTTATTAGCTCAGATCCAGCTGACTAATGGTTTGGGTGCACAGTAGATACACTGAAGGCTTTGGAAGTTGGCCAACTGTTGTATCCTGTACAGTATGCAACTTGTTTTGCTTAAGCTACTGCAGCAGTGATCCTTATGAAGAACATCATTATCTAATTTAAATGTGGCACAGTGTGCATAAAGTATCAGATATGTGTCCTACCCTGCAATGTTGTATCATCCAAGAAATCTTGATGAGATTCTCTTATTTCTCCAGGTTTAGTATTTCGAAATTCACTCCTTAGAGAGATTTTCCACCATCTCCAGACAACCTAGTTGGGCAAATATGAAAATTTGTCATGCAATACTACACTTAAATTTCCCAGATCTTCAAAACATAAATTAGTCCACAATGGTTATGTTAAAAGAATCGCTACCATTATTCATACATGTTTATGGCCAGCATCATACTCAAACTGTGCTGTTAATTATAGCATTAATTTCAATGTCTTAATCACCGTAGAATTAACATTTAGATGACTGTAACTTACATATTCAAAAATAAGCTTTAAATAAAGCAAATTGGCAACACACATTATTTGATTGTACTGTCTTGATTCCTTTTTGGAATAATATTAATTACAGGCATTTTTGGAGATACATTTATTTTATCTAAATCATTAATTTTTTAATACCCCTATTCCCACTGTGTTAAAAGAACGAAATGTAACATATTGTGGACTGTACTGACCATCTCCAGAAAAGTGATCACACAAAAGTGGAAAAATGAATTTACTCCCTCATTTAAAGAATTTATAAGTTTAGCAACCGAAGTAACTCACCTAGAAATTATTACAAGCAGATAGAGAATGAACAGAATTACCTCTTGCCTCAATGTATGGACAAAATTTAAAGAACTGCTTGACAAGCAAAAATAAAAAAACATTCTGAAATTGAATAGACATGCAACAACAGAAATGACTAAAAGGTTGATGGACACTCTTATAAATAGTTATTTTCCTTGGTTCTGTATTTATAAGATTAGGTTGTTTTTTTCTTATTTTTAAATATGTATGCACATTTCTGATTACAAATTTTGTAGTGATTATGTTTTATGAAAATGTAATAAAAACATTTGCAAAACAAAATAAGCTTTAAAATGATTAGAGTAAAGTAAAAAATACAGTTTAACAAGAATGTTGTGCAGTGTTGTTATTATGGCATCTGACTGCAAAAGTCATTGTTTCTAAGTAGCCATGTTTAAGGCCATTTCCTCACTTCATCTCCAAACAGTCCTAAAAAGCTGTGATGCAAAATCACATTATGTTCTACTGTGTGTGTGTGTGTGTGTGTGTGTGTGTGTGTGTGTGTGTGTGTGTGTGTGTGTGTGTGTTTGACACCAAGCAAGACAAGAACAACTGCCATGATACAGTATATATGTGTATGTATTACATAAATTAAAGATGTATCACAATAAATTAAAGTTGTGTATTCACCATAACTATGCAACTGTGTTGCTCATTTTCATTCTTCCTCAACATATGAGTTATGGATCTGACATCGGATATGACTCTGCAGCATTCCACAGACTTGGATCCAACTCTCAAGCTCCTCCCTCTACCCATAATGCCCTAGTCTGCCCACAATACCTCAGATCAAGTTTGCTGCTAAAATATCTTAGAATATAAAAAGGGAAATAGAATAGTAGCAGAACCAGGGCTCAAACCTGGAACAGCAGGTTCCAAAAGTCCATCAGGTCACTAACAAATATGACAGGAAGGGGGAAGGTGGGATGGGAGTTCAGGAAAAATAAAAATGGATGACACAGATGTATAGTTATGGTGAGTACATAACTTTAATACCTGATGTTGTCCTTTTCATTCTTCCTAAACATATGGGACAGAGTTCCTGGCTACATGACTCTTGGGTAGCCCTCATGGAAGGATATTCCACAGAACTGCTGAACCAAAAGCAGCTCTGTTTCTGAAAAATATGACTAATTTGTTATGAGTAATGAAGGTATGAGCATTAGACCAGGTGGCTGCTGCATAAATATCATCAATGGAAGTTCTAAACCAGAATATAGATGAGGTGGCCATTGATCTAGTTGAATGAGCCTAATGTGGTTTTGGTAGGGAGAGACCTTACTGGGAATATATCAAGGAAATGTAATTAGTTATCCATTTGTCCAAGGTAACTTTAAAAATTGGAGATCCTAGCCTGCTTGACAAAAGAAAGAAACAACTGATCCATTTTTTGAAAACCTTTTTTCTATGTAAATAGAAACATAGTTGTATATGTACATCTAAAGGATGTAGCATGCATTCTCCCTTATTCGAAAATTTAGGAAAGAAGACTGGTGAATGAATGGCTTGATTTATATTCAATTCAGAGGTAACTCTGTCTTTGTGAAAAATAATGTATGGGGGTTTGGGTTAAAGAGCCTAGAGTTTAGAAATTCTTTTTGCAGATGTAATAGCAACTAAGAAGGCTGTTTTCCAAGACAGAAATTTTAAATCAGCTTTTGCTGAAGGTTCAAATGGTTGTTAAGTCAGTCCTTGAAGTACTTCTGTTAAATCTCAAGGATGTGATAGATATTTCACTGGAAGTCTGAACAAGAAGGTACCCTTTAGGAAGGCCCTGCACAACTCGGAAGAAGCCACGCAAGAAATCGTTTCCTGAGTGAAAATTTGATATGGCTATCAATTGTATTTTGATCGTGGAAAAACTAGCACCTTCCTTAAAAAGAGAAGCTAAAGACTCCAGCACTGAAGAAATGGTGCAGTAAAAATATCAATGTCATTTTCAGGGCCCAAACTTAGAATCTTTTCCATTTATTCTTGTAAATCTTCTTAGTGGATTCTTTCTGACAGGACAAAAGTATACAACAAACTGGAGAAGAAAGCCTGGGCTGTCTAGCTGTTAATGGAACTGGAGAAACCATGTAGTCAGATTGAGGCCTTAGATACTGGGATGTTTTACCCCAGAGGGATGTGACAGAAGGTCTAGGCTGGGGTCCAGTATCCAAGAGATGCTAAATGGGATCAATGAGGATAACCAAGCTCTTCAACAACTAGCTTTCTGTAAGAATTTTGGAATCAGAGGTATTGGGGGTTAAGCATGAAGAAAACCAGAGGGCCAAACGTTGACTAGAGCATGTTTTGGTGACTCCCCCTGAGGGGGGATCATGGCAAAGTACCTGCTGCAGTTGTTGTGGAGAGATGCAAAAAGATCACAGCAAGTTTGGCCCCATCAATGGAAAATATTTTTCACCACTGATTGATTGAGAAACCACTTGTGAGGTAACAGAATGGACCTGCTGAGTTTGTCCGCTAGTACTTTGGATTTTCCTGGAATGTGCATTGCCACTAGAAAGCAGTTGGAGGAGAATGCCCATTGCCACACTTTTATAGCTTCTCGACAGAGGAGGTAAGATCGAGTTCCCCCATGTTTGTTGATGTACCATAGCACAGACATGTTGTCAGTTTGAATCGCACAAATCTTCAGAGAGACAACATCTTGAAATGCCTGCAATGCTTGTAGGACTCTCTTATCTCTAGGACACTGATGTGGAAATTGGTCTCTTGGGGGGATCAATTGCCTTGGACTGTTCTTCCCAAGAAATGCCCCCACCCACCCCAGTTGGGAGGCATCCATGATCATTGTGGCCACCGGGGGAGACAGAATGAAAGGGTGACCTATGTAAATGTTATCTGACTGGATTCACCAATGAAAATGTTTTTTACATACCAGAGTAACTTTGACTGGAAAGGACAGAGGATGTTGAAGAATAGACCACTGTACAGCTAGAGTCCATTGTAGAACATGCATATGGTAACAAGCTAATGGGATTAAGACTATAGAAGCTGCCATGGAACCTAGAGCCTGAAGAAAAATTCTGGCTGGAGGAACAGAATGAGAAAGAATCTGGTGCACCTGGAACTTGATTGTATCTATATGATAAGGAGGTAGAGAAGCAATCCCACTTACAGTTTTAAATGAGCAACAATAAACTCCAGGGTCTGTACTGGTTGTAGTTTGGATTTGGAAATGTTGACTGCAATGGCCAGTGTTTGTAAAATTTGGAGCCAATTGCACCTGGACTATTCTAGAAGATACCTGGTCGGGGCAGTGAGGAGCCAGTCATCTAAGTATGGAAACACTCGGAGTCCTTGCAGTCTTAGATGAGCTGCCACCACTGCCATACATCTGCTAAACACCCTGGGGGCTTTGGTGAGTCCAAAATGCAGGGCTCTGAACTGACAGTGACTGGCTCACAGCCAAAAGAGCAAGTATCTTCAGGAGTTTTTGCTTATTTTGATGTGATGGTACATGTCCTGATGGTACAGAAAAAAAAAACATAAAGCTAAGAAAGTAAAGGAGGGAGGAGCTATGAAACTATACTGCAAGTTATTTAAAGATATTGAAAATTATAAAAATATTTTGAGAGGAAGCACTCATAAAACACCCAAACTATCTTTAACAGATTGTTCTGAGAGGGGATCTGCATGCATGCAAGATGGTGGCAAATGAGATCTGAGGTACTGTGGGCAGACTAAGCTATTATATGTAGAGGAAGGAGTTCAAGAGTTGGATTCAAAGTCTGCAGAATGCGGCTAATTTGGATCCGAGGTCAGATCCATAACCCATAACTTGAGGAAGCATGAAAAGGATAATTATGTTAAATTTTACAGTAAATATGTTCTTTCTAATCTTTATTATTTATTTGTTAACCCAGTAAATTCACTGGACATAAATTCCCATTTACAGAGATGACCAGGAAACACTGTCGGGATAAGTGACTAGCTCAGAGTCAAACATGCAAATGGAAGGTGATGGAACCAAACCCTAGAGTTTAGGAAGCAGCTGATTGCTGTACAGTTTAGCTTTACACAGAAAATCATCATGGCATTGGATTTCCGTCACTTCCAGTCATTCAGCTTTCAGGAATTCCAAGCATTTTACAGTATACATTATAAAATAATTCCACTTCATGGTACGTCAAACAATAAGTTTATATAGTGCAATGATACGGCAGTAAATGGCTATCAAATCATAAATATTTGCAATTTATTTTCACTCGCATCACTGTGTTATTTTGTCATCTTAGCTACCACAAAATGAAGCAGAAATAATTATTCATCACAAATATAAAGGATTACAATCAAGTCTAGAATCATATCCAAGTTGTTAACATGTTCAAGAAATGCATTCAAGAAATTCACCTCAAGAGAAAAGCTTAAGAGTGAATTTCCTGAATCCATTTCAAGAACACATACCTAATTGTTAAGAGACTCCATTATAATTCTTTATAATACATGGGGAGTTTAGCTTCACTGAAGCACTTCCAGTTTTTAAAAACATTCTGGAGGCATGAAATGCCTATGAATGTTTAAAGCTGTTGTTTGATCAGAGATACACAACTTCTGATTGATGTTAGTGCTTACATGAAAAGTCTAACAGATTTTAAATCTGTTGGTTGATTAGGTGTAGCTGAGGGCTGTTTGGCTGCACAGTGTGTTACTCCAGGTTTATGGTGCATTCCAGTAGTGCCTGGTCTCTGCACAACTGCACAAGGTTCACAGTTATAACACTGAGCTTCATATATAAGAACCTCACTATTACAGCCTTACTATAGAAAGGATATTATGCATGATCCTCACTATAGCAACATTATTTTTATCTCAGTTTTAGAGCAAAATTGACATACTCCATGTATTACACTGTTGTTACCTTTAAATAGGAAATAAGTATACATTCTGAACCATAAAGCTCAGTGGCAGATAAAGGCCATTTAGCCCATAATGTGTGCCCATTTCTCTATCTACTAGATGAGATGAAGTTGCTGAATAACCAACAGTTATATTTTTTGGCAATTACACTTTTCATAACAGTCTCCTCATGTCATCTCCTTATATACCCATAGCTGTCCCTCCTCCAAAGCCCATCACAGTGTACCACAGGGTTCAATCCTTCGGCCCTCTCCTCCTTGGCATCTACTTATTGGAGGTCAAAGCTAATGTTAAGGGTTTGTGACTGATGAAGTCTACTGATGACTGCAAACTTTGTGCCATCATGAATTCCCCAGAGAACACCAAGATCCTTGTATGAGGGCCTGTCCCAATCAAACAGCTGGTGTCAAAACCATGGACTAAAACTAAAAGCCAAGAAGTATATAATCATATCCCTGGGCAAGTATAACTCCCTTGTAACTATCAAACTGGCAAAACACCCCCCAAAATTGATCTACTTGTTAGGGATCTGGGAACCTATATTGACAATGAAATGTCCTTTGATCACCATGCATCCACTGTTGTAAGGAGGTCTTTTTTTCATTGCATGTCTTACATCTAAAGGTATTGCTTCCAGATCCAGGAATGTAATTGTTCTACTGTACTCAGTCCTCATTAGGTCAATCAAGGAGTATAATGTCCCTTTTCTTATGTACCTGTCCAAACAGTCATCACAACATGGAACAACCAAAAAACTTTTCAACTAAAAATAAAAAAAAAATCAAGGGCCTAAAACATAAAAACTATGCATACTATCTCACAGCTTTGTCTCTCTTCTCATGATAATACAGGCTATTGAGAGGTGATCTCTACCTTGCATACAGATCTTCAAAAGACCCAATTCTTTCAGTCCTTTTACACATTCGCAAGTCTAATAGTATAATAAAACACCCACTCAAGTGTTCTCAATCTCTTTTATAAACTAAACAGAACATGTCTCTGTGAAAGATGACATAAGGTTTGCCAACACAAAAGCTTGCAACTTAGATATTGTTCTTGCAGAGGTCAGAGCAATCAAACAAACTGTTTTCCATGTTAAGGACCTCAAGTTAGCCAGACAAGCTGGTTCAAACGAAATATGTGTTAGCTTCTCTAATACAAAATTAAGATCCCAAGGAGGAGCCACCAGTTTTCTGTGAAGTTTCTTCTGCAGCATCCCTTTCAAAAACATTTTATTTATTTATTGATTTATTTGTTTTTGTTGACTGGGACAGTCCATGTTCAGTGGAGGCCCAGGGAAAAAAGCTTCATCATAGTGCATTTATATTAACAAGTACATTTCAGACAGTTCTTAGAAAAACAACAGTTACATTTCTCATTTAAAAACAAACATAATTAAAAGACAGATATATAAAGTAAGGTATTTACATCGACAATTATAAGTCTACACAGTTCTTGTAGCTCTAAAATCTTGCAGGAAGTTAATGGATTAATACTGCAGAAGGGAAATATTGCTGTGAAGAAGTTTGGTGTTCTTACATTTCAGTAAAGAAAGGTTTGCAAGGAGTTCAAGATATGTAATGAAGTAAGTCAAAAATAGGCAGAAAGGAAGATTTTAGTATTGTATAGGTTTGTAGAGTTCAAGAGATACAGCCTCAAGAACACAGCCTCAGTGGGCCTTGATAACATCTCAGTTTGCCTCCTGAATAGTCTAAAATATGACTTCTCAGGACCCCTAGATTCATTATTTAATTATAGTCTTAAAACAGGCTTTGTGCCGAGTGAATGGAGGACTGCAACAGTCATCTCCCTTCATAAGTCCCATTAATCTGATTAGTCCCTCCAACATGTTCTATTTATGTTATGAGCAAGGTTTAAGTCTCTGGATCAAGTAGCTCTGATATGATTTGTTTTGTGGATATGCAAAAGGTCTATCAGAGCGGGATGCTGGGATGCCTTGTATGCAAGACATAGATCACCCCTCATGAGACACACAAATACTGTAAAAGCAGAGAAACACTAGTTCTGAATGGATGCTGGTTGTTTTGGTGGCACCAACTAGAAAACTTTTTTTCATTTGTTTATACGTGATTTTCTAGTACCAGGCTTTCTTGACTCCATTAGTACCTGCTGCACGTTCTCAAAAAACAGGTATCATCCAGTCAGTCATTTGTAGTTGTTGTGGGGTCAAGATATATCAAGCACCCCTGTTCTTGAAGTAAATCCAATCTGTGAGAAAGCTTGTGGTAACTGCCCCTGGCCAATTCCAAAAGAAGGGAGAACTGCTGTTGCCTGGGCCAGATGGGAGTCACCACAATGATCTTTGAAGAATCTGAGATAAACTGTTGCTTGGACCAGAAGGGAGCCATCACAGTGATCTTTAGGGAATTATTCTGCATCCTAAGAAGTACCTTGGATGAAGAAACAAAAACTAAAATTAAACTAAGAAACAACACCTGGGCCAGGTGGCATGTTACCAAGTAAGATACCAGCAGCTAAGGAACCAGACCAAAAAATCTGTCATTCTAGACAAAAAAAATCACTACACCCTCCTACAACAAAAATATCAGCTAAAACCTCAAATGTTCTGGGCTGATATTAACAATCTTCTACACCCAGGCTGTTCCGCCACTGCTACCCCATCAGCTGCCCTTGATAAATCCCCTGTGGAAATTACAAACAGCTTCAACTCCTTCTTTACTGAAACTATCCAGTCTCTAGCTACCCATCTCACTCCACCAGACACAAACACCAGCTCTGGCACATCTAGCCCTGATCCACCCAGCACCCAACCCACTTTTACCTTTCAAACCGTACCTACCAACCTGATCCGGACCTTACTCAAAAAGCTAAAACCTACTACACTAGCTGCCGATCACCTCCCAGCTGAACATCTTCAAAAAGCAGCTGATGTCATAGCACTTTCCATTTCTATTCTGATCAACAGATCCATCTCAGAAGGATCCATCCTAGCAATATGGAAAATATAAAGAAGTTATGTACTTACCATAACGTTCCATGTTTGTAGTCCATCTCGCCTAGATTCTTGCTGGATAGGTTCAGAGCCAATTCTCAGCTCCGACTTGGCAGATAATAAAGCTCGAGAGCTTTTACTGGCTTGAGGCTAACCACTATCCCATGGTGCCTCATGGCAATTCAAACAAACCAAAAGCCATGCAAGGTAGACAGAGTGCACGGATTGTACCAATTTAGTCCATACTGTGAAAAAGTAATCCAGCACAATGAGAAGGTAAAAATAAATAAAGGCTTTATTGTGGCAACTCCAAGTAGAATAGCAAGCAAACCAGTTTCGGCTGAAAATTCAAGCCTTCCTCAGTGCAACAAAATATTCCATTAGAGCACATCTTAGTGTCTGCTTTTATATCAATATATTTAAAGAGATACACCTGAAATAGATAAATTATTGTTAAACAGAACCACCAAGTCAAAATCAAACTTAATTCATTAAGGCCAGGTCTAAATAAAGCCCCTAGCCTGATAATCCAAGAGGATTCCTTATTATTTAATATGTCGTGCCAACCTGCTTTGGAAGTTCTGTGCATTTGAATTTTGTCTATTATGATGAAATTAAATTTAGCAGTTGTGTGTGTGGTGGTATGCTTATAAAGGGCATTGGAAATCCTTTTATTTCTGATCTCACTTAAATGTTCGCTTATGCGGTGTCTGAAGGGTCTTGACGTCTGTCCAACATAAAAAGATGAACAAGTACAGGTAGCTAAATAGATTATCCAGTCACTACTGCAATTACCAAAAACTCTAACCTGATATACTTTAGAAGTATTGCAGCTAGTAAATTCTTTGGTTTTGAAAAATGTGTG
Organism: Protopterus annectens; assembly: GCF_019279795.1. Classification (NCBI taxonomy): domain Eukaryota; kingdom Metazoa; phylum Chordata; order Ceratodontiformes; family Protopteridae; genus Protopterus; species Protopterus annectens. Next base: position 1,187,633,852 of record NC_056735.1, on the reverse strand, counting down.
TACATGTGTTACAGTGACCACAAGGGACACAACCAACTAGTGTATCACCAAATAATGTTTTCTGCATAGGTACAGATGGATTGTAATGTTTATAATGAGTGAAATATGAGTTAATGGTTCTGCCTCTTCGGTAAGAAAATAAACATGTCTTGAAGTACCCCATTCAAGTGTTCATGTGCAAGTAGAATGTCCCAATGATTGTTAATAATATCTCTGAATCTTGGAGTGTTACTACCAAATGTTGTCACTAGTCTAACTGGTTGTGATTCCTGTGTCTTATGTTGACTAGATCGGTTTTGGTATTCCAAAAGTTGGGATCTCTCAGTTTGTTTTACCTGGGTTACAGCTTGGGAAATGTGATCTTTACTATAGCCTCTAGTTACCAGTCTATTTGTTAAATCTTGTTGACACTCTTGGCGAGTTTGTTCAGAAGAGCATATACGTTTGATACGTAAATATTGGGACTTGGGGATGTTGTTGATAATGTGGCATGGATGATGACTAGAAGCATGAAGTAAAGTGTTGTATTTTGGAAATTTTCTATGTACCCGGGTTTCCAACGTATGATCTACTTGTCGAGTAACAACTACATCCAAAAAATGATTTGTTGATATTCAATGCTTAGTGTAAACAGAATATCCCATCTGTTATTATTGAGATATCTAACAAATTCATGTACATATGTTACATCTCCCTGCCACACCATCCAACAATCATCCAGATAACGTCTCCAAATGTCTAACTCATCTAAAAAGGAATTGTTACTGGTGTCATAAATTAACTGCTCCTCAAAAAACCCCATAAATAGGTCAGCATAAATGGGAGCAAAGGATGCTCCCATAGCTGTACCTCTGACCTGCCAATAAGACTTACCATAAAAATAGAAAATATTTTTTGTTAAACGATTCGACTTTTGGAATTAATTTGAAGGTGAGACTGTGACTACAAGCTAGATACTTAGTGTGCAGGACTGGGCCTCAAAGCCGGCAACTGTGTTAACTTCTCCTGTGTTCGTTGCATTATCTGGTGCTCAAATTTTCTAAATTGGGTAGAGTGGCCAATTTTCAACATCAGTTTTGCACTATTTTTATTTCTGAACTTACAGCTTCTATATGGACAGTTATATATATATATATATATATATATATATATATATATATACTACTAGATGTTTTTTGTTGATGTAATATCATTTGAACTTTTGGCATTATTGGAAATATATTTTTAGTATAACTGGTTGGACTTGATCTTTTACTAGACATTTATTCTTTATGTACAAGTTTATGGGACAGGGTCGCTAACGGTTTGAAATGGTGAATCTTGGAATGTGGATTATGGAAGGACGCCATTTTCGTAGCTAAACAGTGAACGCCAGAGACATTCAAACCATTCAAAGTCACGTCCATGGTTTTTTGATGGGATTTGGATTTCCTAGCTGTTATCTGAGATCTGTCTATTGATCGCTGGACACTTTGGATATCTATACTCTTTAATTGTGCATTAATATTTTTCATCGTTCTAATATTCGACATTTATATGCTGTATGGCTGCTTTGACTATGTTTTAATAGAGTGTTTTTTATATATATATATATATATATATATATATATATATATATATATATATATATAGCCACACATCCATACATTAGTTGTATAGGACAAGTGTTATTCGCAGTTTATACTATATACATATCTGGGTGAGGGATTTATGGTTTGAGAATGTATTTACAGACAGAAACTGATCCAGATATTACGCACTTTTGATATACTACTTTCCAAGTCTTGGTGACTTCATTGGTGTACTGCAATACAATATGTTATAACAAAAATTTTTACTTGGGGACTAAAACATGAGCTCTGCATAAAGTGTTGATTTATTATTTGAGCTTTGAATCTTGAGTTTACCAATTGCTAGCTGCTAACTATACAATTGTGGACTCTATTGGTTGCTCACAGGTCTTAACTTTGGGGAACTTTCAGTTTTCTATGATTAACTTTTGCTATTTAAGCAGGCAACAGAGATATAACTGGCCATCCTCCGTATAATATACCAAAGAGCTGTTCTTGTTACACCAAGTTTAGTGGTTTGTAGGAATATTAACGTTACATGTGGCTAAGACGAAGGTCGGCTACAATTTTGATCTTTCTAAATAAATATATATGAACACCAATGTGATATGTGGCTAAGACGAAGGTCGGCCACAATTTTGATTTTTTCAAACAATTTTGAGTTATTCATTATTACCTATTTGGAATTCATATTTGGTCAGTAAGGCCTGCTTCTTTTTCCAAGACATATATGATTAGTATTTGGCCAGATAAAGTTTCTCCTTTTCTCTCTATATATATATGTGACTAGTGACTGAGACGAAGGTCGGCCACCAATTTGATTACTTATAGTCCTTTTTCAGACTTTAAATTTTTGTTTATAGGGTATGTTTTCCCTTTTTGTAGGGTTGTTATGAGCAGCACTTGGTCATCTCAATAGTTCTTTATATTATTATTAATATATTTATCTATATTAGTTTGACGAGCTCTAGTTTGTGACCCAATTAAAACATTTGTATTAAGCCAATATATTACACATATATTATACATATACATTTGGTAAAAAAAATATCATTCTCATATTTTTATATATATATGTGTATTTACATATATATTGGCATAAGAATAGTATTGCCTTACTGTGTTGCATTACTTGGTATCATGGATCTCACCGGGATTTTACAAGGCCTTTCTGCCGACAAAGACAATTTGGATGTTTTTGGCTTACAGCCACCCAATTCTAGTGGTTTCACTACTGATACGGTGGATGCTAAACATCTTTGTGGTGTATTATTTCAGAAATTGACTAAGAATATGAGAACATTAAGGGCCAACATTTGGCACCTTAAACTGTTTAAAGTTTATAAACTCAAAAACATAACACTACAAGGTTTAAGAATTAGAATTCAACCACTGGTGGGTTTAATTGATGACCAGCTGTCAACAGATTGGGCCCAAACACAACACCAAGCATCTATGCTGTTTGTGGATACACTAATTGCATATTATGAAAGGATGATAGAAACACAGACTATAGAAATTAATGCCAATTGTCAAGAAGCCAAAACTTATGAGCCTGAAAGTTTTTTCAATAACCATTTGACCAATTTGGCTAAGGACTTAGCCACATTAGAAGAACAACTCATTAAAAAGAAAACTCAGAAATTCCAAAGAGACATTGCTGACTATGAAAAAGGGAAACCTTTTGTCATCCAAAAAAGTGTCCGGTTTTCTGATCCCAGTTATAAACCTACCAGTAGAAGGAAGAGACCAAGATCTATACTTAGAAAAACAGTGCAATCACCAAGTGGTACTTCAGAGGATGAGTCCTCCTCTGCCACTGATTTTGATTGCCCTCCTAACCAAGATTCTCCAGTTGCCAAACGCAAACAACCTTCAGACCCTTTAGGCACAAAAAACGTAGAGGGGGGAGAAAACATAGAAAGAAACACACAGAACATACAACAATTGTTACAGAAAATTGTAACTCAATAGACAATGTACACAATATCTCCTCATACGAATTGTCAGATATACATAATAACGTACTAAACAAGTGTCTCAATTTTGTACCTACTTCTGTTGTACCTGAGTATGTTCTAGTTAATTAATTGAATAGTTTTTGTAGATTACTTAATCTCAAAATATTTTTTTCAGATACTGAAAACACTCAAAGATCTACTGGGTTTCAGTTTGGAAGATCTGAGTTCCAACCCCCCCCCCCCATGGATAAACATGTGGCTATATTTAAAGAATGTGTTCTTAAGGATTTGCACTTCTCTCAAGAGTATCAACTAATCAGACATAACCTGACAAAGCAAGAACATCAAGCATTAAATGAACTCAGTTCTAATCATAATATAGTAATTTTACCAGCTGACAAGGTTGATGGCATTGTAGTGATGGATTGGGAGATGTATCAGACTGAGGCGGACAAACAACTATCTGATGCCCGTTTCTATATACACATGATTGTTGAGCCCACGCCAAATTTTAAAAAACATATTGACTCCTTCTTAGATCTAGCTATGGAGGAAGGTATCATCAATCAACAAACATGCAAACAACTTAAGGTTTCAGACCCGATCCCTCAGTACTTATATCTACTCCCGAAGATACATAAAAATTCTACATGTCCACCAGGTAGACCTATTGTACCTGGCAAGGGTTCTTTACCCGAACCTCTGTCTGCCTTCCTGACTCAATACTTACAACTGCTATTGTCCATGGTTAGGTCCAGACTAAAAGATACCACAGAATTTTTGAATATTATTCGGGATACACAATTGGAATCTAACTGGTATCTTTGTACACTGGATGTCACCTCCCTTTACACAAGTATACCACATGGGGCTGGACTACAGGCCATTCAATACTGGCTAGAGAAATCTAAACTATACACTCCTGGTTTCAACAATTTTCTACTTACCATAACAGAACATGTTTTAACAAAAAATATTTTCTATTTTTATGGTAAGTCTTATTGGCAGGTCAGAGGTACAGCTATGGGAGCATCCTTTGCTCCCATTTATGCTAACCTATTTATGTTTTTTTTTTTGAGGAGCAGTTAATTTATGACACCAATAACAATTCCTTTTTAGATGAGTTAGACATTTGGAGACGTTATCTGGATGATTGTTGGATGGTGTGGCGGGGAGATGTAACATATGCACATGAATTTGTTAGATATCTCAATAACAACAGATGGGATATTCAGTTTACACTAAACATTGAATATCAACAAATCATTTTTTTTGGATGTAGTTGTTACTCGACAAGAAGATCATACGTTGGAAACCCGGGTATATAGAAAATTTCCAAAATACAACACTTTACTTCATGCTTCTAGTCATCATCCCCACCACATTATCAACAACATCCCCAAGTCCCAATATTTACGTATCAAATGTATATGCTCTTCTGAACAAACTCACCAAGAGTGTCAACAAGATTTAACAAACAGGCTGGTAACTAGAGGCTGTAGTAAAGATCACATTTCCCAAGCTGTAACCCAGGTAAAACAAACTGAGAGATCCCAACTTTTGGAATACCAAAACAGAACTAGTCAACATAAGACACAGGAATCACAACCAGTTAGACTAGTGACAACATTTGGTAGTAACACTCCAAGATTCAGAGATATTATTAACAATTGTTGGGACATTCTACTTGCACATGAACACTTGAATGGGGTACTTCAAGACAGAGGTTTATTTTCTTACCGCAGAGGCAGAACCATTAACTCATATTTCACTCATTATAAACATTACAATCCACCTGTACCTATGCAGAAAACATTATTTGGTGATACACTAGTTGGTTGTGTCCCTTGTGGTCACTGTAGCGCATGTACACACATTTTCAAAACCAAAGAATTTACTAGCTGCAATACTTCTAAAGTGTATCAGATTAGAGTTTTTGGTAATTGCAGTAGTGACTGGATAATCTATTTAGCTACCTGTACTTGTTCATCTTTTTATGTTGGACAGACGTCAAGACCCTTCAGACACCGCATAAGCGAACATTTAAGTGAGATCAGAAATAAAAGGATTTCCAATGCCCTTTATAAGCATACCACCACACACACAACTGCTAAATTTAATTTCACCATAATAGACAAAATTCAAATGCACAGAACTTCCAAAGCAGGTTGGCACGACATATTAAATAATAAGGAATCCTCTTGGATTATCAGGCTAGGGGCTTTATTTAGACCTGGCCTTAATGAATTAAGTTAGATTTTGACTTGGTGGTTCTGTTTAACAATAATTTATCTATTTCAGGTGTATCTCTTTAAATATATTGATATAAAAGCAGACACTAGGATGTGCTCTAATGGAATATTTTGTTGCACTGAGGAAGGCTTGAATTTTCAGCCGAAATCGGTTTGCTTGCTATTCTACATAGAGTTGCCACAATAAAGCCTTTATTTATTTTTACCTTCTCTTTGTGCTGGATTACTTTTTCACAGTATGGCCTCACGGCAATTCCCCAGATCTTATTTGCAAGAAAGTAACTACGTACATAATAGTAAGCTAACTATCAATAACTATGCACATACAAACAGAATACTTTGTATTACTATCCATGCCAAGTGGACGGACAAAGTACAGTTTTGTACCTACCATAAATGTAGATGTCCGAGAGGAATGCATCTGCAGTCTTTACAAATGGGTTGTCCTGTCGTCAGGCAGCCCTTCGGTCCGCCAGATTCCAAAGTCTGGGTCTGGCTTCGGCTGGTGTCGCACTTCACCCGACGTCATTGCGGCAGTTTTTCGGGTATAAAGGCATCAGCCGACGCCATTTTCCTCGGTGTTTCTTGCCCCAGATGCCAGGTGCCCTCTTGGATGGCTAAATTTGGATAAATGCCAAAGTTTCCAAATAGTAGAGAGCAAACACATAAAATAAGCATGTATGTACATATATACAAACAAATACACCATAATAGATCCCCCCCAAGCTAGCTGAAGATTGGCAAATACCCTAGGAGTACCTCAGAGGGGAAGGAGGGTTGGTAATCCTGACTGCAGATGCATTCCTCTCGGACATCTACATTTATGGTAGGTACAAAACTGTACTATGTCCTTCAAGGATGCATCTGCACTCTTTACAAATGGGTAGAATACCATAGCTAAACTAGGGGAGGAGGAAAAGAGAAGAGATTATGGTGTAGTTAGGATCCCTTGCAAAACAACAGTGGCAAAACCAGCACGGGATCTAGAGTATAGAGGTAAGTTATAATGCTTGGCAAATGTATGCACAGAGGTCCAAGTAGCAGCCTCTATAATGTCCTTGGTAGCCACTCCTCGTAAGAAAGCTGTGGTAGTGGCTGTAGCCCTTGTGGAGTGAGGCCTGATGTTCTCTGGAGTTTTCTTTCCATGGTAGGAGTAACAAAATCTAATGCAATTTCCTATCCATTTGGAGATTGTCTGTTTAGAAATTGGATTTCCTTCCTTTCCTGTTGCATATGCTACCAGAAGCTGGTCAGTTTTTCTATTGTTTTTTGTCCTGTCCAGGTAGTAGCGTAATTGTCTGTGTACATCCAAGGTATGAAAGAGCCTTTCTCCACTGTTCTGTGGGTTGGGGAAGAATGTAGGAAGGTGGATAGCCTGATTTAAAGACACTCTGGATACCACCTTAGGCATAAATGTAGGATTTGTTCTCATGGACACTCTATCTTGATGGAAGATTAGGAAGGGTTGCACTGCCATTAATGCCTGTAGTTCAGAGACCCTTCTTGCTGAAGTTATTGCCAGCAGGAAAGCAGTCTTCCAGGATAAGTATTGTAATTCTGCTGTTGCTGCTGGTTCGAAAGGAGGAAGAGTCAGTTTTTCTAACACAAAGTTCAAGTCCCATGCTGGCAATGGAGGTTTCCTGGGAGGTTTCACATTTTTAATTCCTCTCAGAAACTGTCTGAGCAGAGGATGTGAGAAGACAGGGGGATCCAAGCTGTACTCTGCTGAAATAGCTGATGCATGTATCTTAATGGAAGAGTAGGACAGGCCTGAATGGAAGAGCTCCGCCAAATACTCCAGGATGTTGGCTATGTTCACCAGTGTCACCTCTTGCCCTTTTGCAGTACTCCAGATGAGATATCTTTTCCATTTTGCTGCATAATTCTTTCTTGTTGAAGGTCTACGAGCCTCCAGGATTATGTCTTTAACCCTTTGGGATAAATTTGGGTTAATTGCTGTTATGTAATGTTCCAGGCAGTTAGCTGCAGAGTTTTTAGGTTTGGATGCAGGATGTTGTAGTTGTTCTGTGTTAGCAGTAATGGGATCAGGGGCAGTGTCCATATTTGTTCCCAGGACATGCTCCTCAGCAGTGGATACCAATGTTGTCTTGGCCAGTCTGGGGCTATCAGAATGATCCTCGGACGTTCCTCTTTGATTTTCAGAAGCACCTTGTGCATCAAAGGAAGTGGAGGGAAGGCGTATGCTGTCAGGCTTTTCCAACTGAAAGATAGGGAGTCCACCTTCCAAGCAAGTGGGTGGTAAGTCCTTGCGCAGAATTTCTTCAACTGATGATTGAATGGGGATGCAAACAAGTCTATTTGTGGTAATCCCCATTCTCTTGTGATGGTTTTGAAGATGTCTGGATGCAGCATCCATTCGTGGGCATCTGTTGTAGTTCTGCTTAATATGTCTGCTAGAATGTTTTCCTTCCCTGGTACATAAATTGCCTGTAACTGAATGTTGTAGCTCAGAGCCACATCCCATAGGTCCAGTGCCAGCCGGCATAGAGGGTATGAGTGTGTGCCTCCCTGTTTGTTGATGTACCACATAACTGTGGTGTTGTCTGTCCTTATCATCAACTGGCCTTCTTGGAGAAATGGTCTGAATGCCTGTATTGCCAATTTCACTGCCATCATTTCTTTTAGATTTATGTGCAGATGTAGCTGGTCTTGAGTCCATAGGCCTTGAATGCACTTGTCCATCATGTGTGCCCCCCAACCGAGGTCTGAGGCATCTGTTGTGATGGTTTGTCTTGGTTGACTTTTGCAGAAGGGTAATCCTGTGTTTGATTGGCAGGCCTGAGCCCACCATAGGAACTCTTGCTTCAGGCATGGGATCATTGGAATTTTGGTTTCTAGGCTGTGCTAGGGCTGGGACCACAAATTCTTTAGGTACCACTGCAGCTTTCTCATATGCAGCCTGGCATGAGGGACCAGTATTATGCAGAATGCCATGAAGCCTAGAGCTTGTAGCACTTTTCTTGCAGTTAAATGGTTCTGCTTTGTTAATGCCAAGAAGTAGAGAGGAAGTTGCTCTTTCTTTTCTGTAGTTAGAAATGCCATTTGTTTTGATGTGTCCAGTTCTGCACCCAGAAAGGTTATTCTTTGGGATGGAATCAGCCTTGACTTTTTTGTATTGACTGTATATCCCAGGGCTTGCAGCAGGTAGATGACTCTTTGTAAGTCTTCTGATAGTTTGTTTTTGTTGTCCGCTTGTATCAGGCAGTCGTCCAGGTAGGGATAGATTTGAATCCCCTGAAGTCTGCAATGAGCGATTACTGATGGCAGGCATTTCGTGAACACTCTGGGCACAGTAGATAAGCCAAAGGGCAATGCTGAGAATTGATAATGCTCTGATCCTGCAAGAAATCTGAGGTATCTTCTGCAAATTGGTCTTATGGGGACGTGCAGGTATGCCTCCTTGAGATCTAGAGTTACCAGCCAAGACTCCTTGCCCAGCATGGGAAGAAGCTGCTGTAGGGTCAGCATTTTGAATTTTGGAACAATGAGGAATGTGTTTAAAGCGGACAGATCTAGAATAGGCCTCCATTTGTTTTCTTTTCTTGGTACCAGGAAGAGTCTGGAGTAAAATCCCTTTCCTTGCTCCATAGATGGTACCTTCTCCACAGCTCTCATTTCTAATAATTGAGATATTTGTTTTAGAGCTTCTGTCCTTTGAGTAGGTGGTAGATTCGGCATTCCTCTCTTTCCTGGTAGAGTATGGAAGTGGAATCTGTAACCTTGGTCTATAGTTTGCAAAATCCATTTTTCTCTTGTAATGCAGTGCCAGTTTTTTGAAAATAAGGTTAGCTTTCCGCCTAAAGGTGCTTCTAGTTGTTCCCTGGTAGGCGGTGCCACCGCCAAGTCACTGTGATTGAGTTGTTGTAGTGGTGGTGGCTGTATCCGTGCCTCGTTGGTTGTTACCCTGCCACTGGCGACCCTGTAGGCACCCCTGGATTGGTTTCTGCCTCTAGAGCGCCTATTCCTGCCTCTTTGTGCCTTAGAGGAGTCTGGAAAGGACCAATTCTTGGAGGGCCAGTTCCGGCTAAACCTTGGAGGTTGAACTTGCAAGAAATCTTTCACTGTTTGCACAGATTTTGCTTTCTCTTCCATCTTTTTTAGTACCTGCTGTGCAGGAGAACCAAATAAATTGACCTTGTCCATAGGTGCATCCAAAAGCTTAGATTTGACATGGTCTGGTAATGCCTGTTCTTTCAACCATGCATGCCTCCTGATAACTGTGCCAGTCATGGCTGATCTAAAGGAAGCCTCCAGTGCATCATAGCCACATTTTAAAGAATGGTTACTAACCTGCTGTATGTTATGTACCATTTCTTGAACATACTTTTATCTAAAGATTCTTCAGAGGACAGCTTTTTAGTCAACTGGTCAAGCATAAACTCTTGATATTGAATCATATGAAATTGGCAGTTCAAAGCTCTAGCTAACAAAGTAGCAGAGGTGTAAACTTTTTTACCCCATCTCTAAGGACCTGGATTCCCTTTCAGAGGGAGGGTTTTAGAGGAAGTAGCTGCTACAGCTTTTGGACCCTGGGAGATAGTCTCTGGATCTGCAAAAGGAGCCTTATATAAGTGGTGATGAGTGTCCGGGACCCTGTAGTACCTATCGGGCTTAGCAGGAGCCGGAGGTAAAGTATCAGGAGCAGTGCAAGCATCATTAAATGCATCATCAACAACAGAAAGAACTGGAGGTATAGCTAAAGGCCTATGCTGTGGCAAATGTAGAAAGGTCCTAAGCCTTTTCTAGAGTCTGAGAAATCTTGGCCCTGCCACTGAAATTGTTCCCTCATAGCATGCAAAGTTTCCCCAAAGGAAAATTCCTCAGGAGGAGAGGCTGAAGGGATGGACTCCTCAGCATCAGAGTCTTCATAAGGAGAATAAGAAGCCTCAGGAGGGTCTGTATGTTCTGAGTCATCAGAGGAATCATCTGCGGATACTGGCTCAGGGGGCTCTGCTCTAGGCCTCTTTTCTGGAGGAGGGAGAGAGGCCCTATCTGGATGAGGCTGGGCTCCACGAATTAAAGAGATGAGATCCTCAGCCAAAGAAAGCATATGGGAACTGGTGCTGGGCCTGTGAGAGGGGGGCTTGGCAGGCACAGGTTTTGATGCTTTGGCTGCTTTAGCCCTGGCAAAGGCCTTAATAGACATAGCTGGAGGAGGCCTAGCAGCTCCACGTGCAGGGGTAGAAATATCCAGGGGGAAGGTGTCTGATAAATCCTGTGAAACCGCAACAGAAGGTTGGATTTCAGAAGCCGTTTCTACCAGGTTAGAAGAGGCCTCGGTAGAAGGCAAGTTATCGGCTGAAGAAAGAACCGCTTGCTCGGCTTCAGCCGAAACCAAGACACTTGTGGTTTGCTTAACTGCGGTTTCGGCCGAAACCGCGGACCGCGAGTGTCGGTCCTTTTCTCTGCGTTTCTTGGTTATTTGCATAGTCGGGGGATCCGACGGCATAATGTAGGCAAAATCGGAGCCGAAAATCTGTTCAGCAAAGTCCGATCGACGTCTAAGCGTCCGCCGGTTAAAAGAAGCACAGGCTAGACAAGATGCTACGTCGTGGTCTGGAACTAAACAATGTATGCAATAGGAGTGGAAATCTTTATGAGGTATTTGTTTCCCACAAGATAAACAGTTATTAACTTTCTCTGACATCGGCTGAGGCAAGAAAGAGTCACCAACGGGGTACTTAGCTTTATAGAAGTCTTCGAAGTAGTATTCGGTAGTAGTAATCTCTGGATCTGACCGACCAGCACTTGCGAACAGCTTCTGCTTCGGGCGCCACGCGGCAAGAAAGACTGAGGAAAATGGCGTCGGCTGATGCCTTTATACCCGAAAAACTGCCGCAATGACGTCGGGTGAAGTGCGACACCAGCCGAAGCCAGACCCAGACTTTGGAATCCGGCCGACCGAAGGGCTGCCTGACGACAGGACAACCCATTTGTAAAGACTGCAGATGCATCCTTGAAGGACATCTACAACCAGGTCAGACAGCATAATGGATAGTCCACCAGTTCCTCCAGGATATGGGAAGGGGAAGGAGGGTGGGACGGAAGAATGTAAGCAAGATGGACTACAAACATGGAATGTTATGGTAAGTACATAACATCTTTATGTTATGTAGTCCTATCTCACCGTAATTCTTGCTGGATGGGACAGCGTCCCTAGCACCTTTATCCCGAGTGGCTCAAGCAAAGAGACTCTTCAGCACAGTGGACCCCAAAGGATGACCTGTCCTGGGAGGCCAAATCCAATTTGTAATGAGTGACAAAAGTATGAGGTCTTGCCCAAGTAGCTGCTGCACAAATGGTATCAATTGGAAGTTTTGATCTAAAGGCAGCTGTAGTTGATACTGCTCCGGTTGAATGGCCTTTTACTTTAGCAGGTAGTTGTTTCCCAGCAGTTTTATAAGCAAATGAGATGCAGTCTGAAAGCCATTTAGACAAAGTGACCTTAGAGATGGGCAAGCCTTTGTTTTTGTCTGAGAAGCAAACAAACAATTGGTCCGATTTTCAAAAATCTTTAGTCCTGTGCAGGTAAAACCTGAGAATTCTGTGGACACCTAATTGGTGTAGTCTGTATTTTGATTTGTTACTATGATTTGGGAAGAAAACTGGTAATTTGATAGTTGTGTTGAGATTATGTTCTGAACATACTTTAGGAAGAAAGGAAGGATTAGTTCTGAGGGAGACTCTGTCCTTGTGGAAAACAATATAAGGAGGTTGAATGGTGAGGGCTTGCAATTCTGAAACTCTCCTAGCAGATGTAATAGCAACTAAGAACAATGCCTTCCAAGACAACAATTTCAAATCAGATGAAGACAGTTCAAAAGGTGGAGAAATTAAAGATGTCAGAACTAAGTTCAGGTCCCAGGAGTCCTGTGGTTGCCTGATTGGAGGTCTGAGAAGGAGGATTCCTTTCAAAAAGGTTTTGCATAAAGAGTGGGACATGACTGGATTTCCCATGTAGCCAAAATGATAATTAGAGATGGCAGCTAATTGAACTCTAATGGTAGCAGCTGCAGCTCCTTCTTGAAAAATGGATGCAAGGAAGGACAGGATAGACTCTATGGGAGCTGAGTAGGAATCACACCTTGGTTTGCTGCCCAAATGGAGAACCTTTTCCATTTACTGGAATATAATTTCCTGGTGAAAGGTTTGTGTGAAGAAATCAGGATGTGCTTGACTGCAGGGCAAAGGGAAATACACCTGGCTATTCTTGGAACTGGAGAAGCCATGTTGTCAATTTCAGGGTTTGGATGGAAGGATGAAACTGTCCTGACTGATGAATCAGGAGGTCTGGAGATAGTTGCAGAATCCATGGTTCCTCCAAGAGATAGGGCCACAGGAAGGAGAACCAGACTTGGTGAGGCCAGTAAGGAGCAATGAGGATCAGGGTAATCTTCAACAATTTTGCTTTCTGAATCACTTTTGGTATGAGAGAAAAGGGTGGAAAAGCATAAAGGAGTCCCGGAGGCCAATTGTGGACCAGAGCATCCCTGGGTGACATGGGGAATTAGGGCAAAGTAGGTACTGCATTTGGTGTTCATACATGTGGGGAATAGGTCACAGCAAGGCTGGCCCCATTTGCGGAAAATCTCTTCCACAACCTCTGTATTCGGGGACCACTCGTGAGGCATTAGAATTGCTCGACTCAGTTTGTCTGCTATCACATTGGACTTCCCCGGAATGTGCGTTGCTACCAGAAAGCATTAAGTGTCCATCACCCATTTCTATACTCTTAGAGCCTCTCAACAAAGTGGGTAAGATTTGGTTCCTCCCTGCTTGTTTATGTACCACACTACAGACATGTTGTCTGACTGAATCACAATTGTCCCGGTGGGAAGAAAACTGTGAAGTGCTTGCAACGCATATAGCACCACTCTCATCTCCAGAACATTTATGTGCAAGTGGTTCTCATGATCCTGCCAGATACCTTGGACCATCATTCCCAGATAATGCCCCCCCACCCTATTTGGGAAGCGTCTGTGGTCAAGACTGCATGTTGTTGAGGGGGAGCAAGTGGGCGACCTAGATGAAGTTGATCTGTATGTAACCACCATGTTAGATCTTTCTTGCAGGAGTTTGTGATGAGTATTTGGTGAGACAAGGAGGGGAGATCCTGCATTGACCACTGGGCAAATAGTAGCCACTGAAGTACTCTCATGTGCAGACTGGCTAGGGGAACTAAGAGAATGGTGGAAGCCATAGTCCCTAGAACCTGAAGGACTATCCTGGCCTGGACTTTGTCTTTCTTCAGCAAGAATCTGACTTGGTTGTGCAATAATTCTATCCTTTCTGGTGTCAGTTTTGCTGTCATGGTGGTTGAGTCTATGTCTGAGCCTAACAAGACAATGCTCTGCAATGGAGATAAGGCTGATTTTTTTAGATTTATTGTAATGCCTAATCTGGCACAGAAGGATAGATTCTCGTCCCTGGTTCTGATTAGTTGGTGCTTGGTGGTAGCAGTGAGGAGCCAGTAGTCTAGGTATGGAAACACCTGGAATCCTTGGCATCTCAGGTGAGCCGTTACCACTGCCATGCATTTGATGAACACTCTGGGGGCTGTAGTGAGGCCAAAGGGCAGTGTTCACAATTGAGAATGACTGGCTCCCAGCTGAAAGCATAGATGTCTTCTGGAGCATCTGTCCATTTTGATATGGTAGTACATGTCCTGAAGATCTATTGAGCACATTCAATTGTCTTTCCCAATAAAGGGAAATATTGACTGCAGAGTGATCATACGGAACTTTGATTTCTTTACAGACTTGTTGAGTTTGCTGAGATCTAGAATTGATCTCCAGTCCCCTGTCTTTTTTGGAACTAAAAGGAATCGTGAGTAAGTTCCAGATCCTATTTGCTCTGTGGTGACTTCTTGGATGACTCTTTTTTGGAGCAACGAGATGACCTCTGATGATGCACGGTCTCATTGAATGGGTGGTACATCTGGTAGAGACCGGTTTACCAGGGGATTGGAAACAAAGGGAATAAGGTAACCTCTGGAAATTATGGTTTGTACCCAATGATCTTGAGAAATTTGTAGCCAGGTGCTAGGGTACAGTGAAAGATGACACCCGACTGCCTTCAGAGACGGACAGTTGGGCAACGCCTCAGGGACAATGGAAGGGATGATCAGAGAAAGCATCTCTATCTCCCTGATGTTGTGGAGCTCCTCTGCAGCGAGTGTGGCATCTTCCATTGTATCCTCCCCCCTCTGCCTCTAGGGGAGGGTTGACCTTGTGCCTGAGGGAAACCTTTTTGGGATTTACAGAACCACATTTTCCCTCCTGTTTGACCCTTGGGATAGGGTCTAGAAGGAAGGGAGGAATGGACTATGACAGCAGATAAAGTTTTCCCTTCCTGCTTGCACCTGGTCAAAGTCTCTTTTACCTGTGGTCCAAAAAGAGTTGAACCATCAAAGTTGCAAAGACACATCCAGAAATGTCTCCTAAGAGAAATTCCTGCTGAGGCTGCCCTGCTCACTCTGTCAGATGCATAGTAAATCAGCCGCATGGAGGCGTTAGCTACAGATGTAAGGGTGGAGAGCTTGTCCATGGATCCCAAAGCTACTGAATCCTGAAGGGTAACTCCCAACTCCTTCAGGAGATCTGTTTGAAGTCTAGTAAAATGGGACAGGTAATTCAGCGATCATAAGGTAAATGCCACTGAAGAGAAGGTATGCTTTCCATAACTATCCATAGTCCTGGACTCTTTATTAGGAGGGTGGATATTTGAAGATGCCTCAGACAACATTTGTCTTCTGGAGCGGTGATAAATTTGTTTGGCCTCCTCGGGACAGGCTCCACTGTGTCCAGGGAGGTTCAAGCTTTCTGGGATATGACCCCCCAAGAGCTGATCATATGGAGATGTCACCCAGGAGGTGTAAGGTCGGGAACCAAAGGCCTCAATGTACACTGATTCATCCTCAGTAGGGTTAGAGATCTTCCAATAACCCCTCTGTCTAAGGATTTCAAGGATGTTTGCAAAAGAGACATCCTCAGAGGGGGATCTTGGGGACCCTTCTGACTCATCCAAATCAGTGTCTGACATGACAGACTCAGGTGAGTCAATGTGCTTCCTCTTACAAAGTCTCTTCCGAAGGAGCTCTCCAGTGGGATAATCTGGGGAGGTCTCAGAAGAGGGGACACCTCCAATGGGGGCTCCTTGAGGCTCTGGTTCCCTATGCTGTGGGGGAGGTTGGGGAGAAGAGGTTACTACCGGCTGCTGGTGAGGCATCGGGTCCAATGGCAGGGCTTTGGCATTGGACAAAGCTTTCTCTATGGCTTTAAAGGCCTTTCCAGCTCGTTCTGAAGACGACCTCCACTTCGAGGAAATGAAAGGTCGACTCCGAGCAGGAGGGACAGGTTCCGAAGCAGACGTGGGAACTGAGCTCAGTTGAGCCAAAGCACTGAGAGGGAGGGTCTGTTCCAAAGAAAAACCAGGGTGACTATCCCTCTCAGAGTCAACTCGAGAGCGTCAGCTCCCAGACCCCTCAGCTCCAAACTGAGCTGATAAGGGTAGAGTTATCGGTTCCGAGGAAGCAGGAAGAATTCTCTGACCGAAGGATCCAGCACAGAAGGACTTGAAGTGTTTGACTCCGAGAGCGAAGCAGTTGGAGGAGGAGCAGTAGTCTGAAGATGGGACTGCTCCAAAGCCTTTGGGTCTGGAAGAGCTAACTTTTTAACAAAAGCCGGGTCACACAGCAGCCTCTTCACACCCACTCGATATCCTCATCTGAAAGTGTCCTGGAGGAATGGGTGCAGATAGAAGGAGATCTCCTCCTTTCTAAAATAGGAGATCTCAAAGTTGGTGAGATAGGATCCAAAACAGGTGAGTTTCTCGATACCGAAGGTTGCCTCGGCACTGAAGAAACAGGTGGCACCGAGACAGAAAAAGTGGAATCAGAGCCAGAACTCCTCGGCTCCGTTGCTTTAGACTTCTTTGATGGCTCCAAAGCTGGAACCAATAGAGATTTTCTCTTCAAAGTTTTGGGAACTGTCTGACCAAGTTCCAGCTGTTCCTTGAAGGAACTAGTCATAAGACCCCTGTCAATCAATTTTCATTTTCTTTCATTAAGAACCCTAGTACTAAAGGCATGACAGAAAGTACAGGGTTCTTGTAAATGAGCCTCTCCAAGATGGTACACACAGCTGTTGTGACTGTCAGTCAATGACATTTTCTGAGAACACTTATCACATTTCTTGAACCCAGAAGGGCGGTGTTCCTTATGTTCTCTGTCTTTGTCTTTGGACATACTGCTGAGAAAAACAAAGCTAACAATATAACAATAACAATAACAACAAGGCAAGCTATGAAGAGAAGAAAGTTTTTTTTTTTTTTTTATATATAGAAGGACTAGCACTATTTAAATGAGCAACTACGGCCCTCTAACTAAAATGGGCCGTACAATCCTAAGAAAGTGGGACAGGGGATTAAGCACTCATTACAATCACACAAGTAAAAGGTAATTATTTAAATAGAATATTGAAGAAAACTAGACACAAATATCAAAGATTTATGAAAAAATCTTCTGCTTAGCCAACGAGCCAGTAAGGAGACAACCTCGAAGCTTTCGCAGCAAACGAGATCTGGGGAATTGCCATGAGGCACCATGGGATAGAGGTTAGCCTTGCGCCAGTAAAAGCTCTCAAGCTTTAGTATCGGCTGAGTCAGAGCCGAGAATCGGCTCCGAACCCATCCAGCAAGAATTACGGTGAGCTAGGACTACATAACATCAAATGTTATACCTCTCCATAAAGGAGGAAGTTTCACAGAATTATCTAACTTTAGACCTATAGCCATTCTTTCACAACTAGCTAAAATCATGGAAAGATGCATACACATACAAATCATGCACTTTCTTATTCAAAACGGAAAGCTCGCTGACTCTCAGCACGGCTTTAAGCCATTCCACAGTACCACCACGGCTCCTCTATCTTTTTCTAATGTCATCAACCTTCATCGTAACAACAACAAACTATCTTCGGCACTCTTCCTAGATCTCTCAAAAGCTTTCAATATGGTCAACCATCAGCTACTGCTCAATACCCTACAAACCATCAGTTTAGATCAACACGCAATACAATGGTTTCACTCCAACCTAAATGGTAGACAGCAGGCTGTCTTATGGCAGAGCAAGCTGTCATCCCAACTTCTTCTAACCTCAGGTGTCCCACAAGGGTCCATACTAGGTCCCCTTCTTTTCTCTATCTTTATCAATGATCTGCACACCACCATCCCAGGAGTCACCTGCATCCAATATGCAGATGACTCAACGCTAATATTCTCCGCCTCCTCTCCTACACAACTTCTAACCCTCACCCAGACCACTTTCAGCACAGTAGAAACATGGCTAGCTAATCACCTCCTGCTTCTAAATCCTAACAAAACCAAGGTACTGCTTTTCTCCCCTAACCATAGAATTTCTTCTCCTTCCTTCAACATCAAATCTAGCAATGACACCATTATCTCCCCTGATGACTATACAAAGCTTCTAGGTGTAATAATAGACAACAACCCTAAATTTGATAAACATGTCAACCACACTATTAAGTCCATCAACAAAAAACTTGGCTCCCTGTACAGAGCCAAACCTTTCCTCACCCCCCTAGCTAGGGTAGCTATTGCAAGATCACACCTCCTCCCTACCCTTATGTATGCCTCCCCTGTACTCACCAACCTATCCAAAACTGATCTCAGCAAATTATCAGGATGTTACAATCATATAGCCAGATTCGCTACTGGCATGGCTTTTAGGACCCACCATTGCCAGAACCTCAAAGCACTGGGATGGCTAGAGTATCCTACCCTTCTCCAGTTCAACCAGCTTACAGTAGTATATAAAATACTCCATCAACCTGATAACACCCCTGCCCTCAAAAATATTCTCACCCCTCATAGTGTCCCCAGGCCATTACACTCAGCTGATAAACTAATGATACTGACCCAAAAATCCAACAACTCTGCAGGCAATGCTATATTTGCCAACTCAACCGGTAAAATCTGGAATCTACTCCCTACTACCGTTACCAAGGTTACCTCACTACCCCTATTTAAAAGAGAACTCAAAAAATACCTCACATCTCAATGGCTGTGCTCTTGTTCTAAACCTGACTAACAACTTCACTAATACATGTCTTGCTACCCAACCTGCTGTTTAGCCAAGTATCTATGCCTCACAGCATTTGAATGTCTAAGCATTGTGAATTATGAGATCTGATTGTATTCTATGTTCACATTTTCTGATACGTCTTTGCCAATCAGATGTATGTCTGCACATTGTGTATATTGATATCTGCCTGTATTCTTTGTCTATATTTTTCTAAACATGTCTGCCTGAGTTTATCACTCAGTGATGTATGTACTGTCTTCTTTTTTGGTATGTGGAGCTTTTCTCTCTGGGCCTCCGCTGAAAATGGGCATATATCCAGTCAGACTATCCCGGTCAACAAATGTAAAATAAATAAATAAATAAAAAATGTCAGTGGAAAATAATACAGAACATTCCTGTTCAAGGAAAGGAAAAGAAAAGGCATCAGTCTTTCAGGCCGTCTTGCACAGGACATATTGTTTTGCCAGTTTCTTTGTTCAAAGAGAAGGCAAAAACAGTTTACCTTTATAACAGCGAAACACAGTGGTGCGATTGCTCATATGAGTGAATCGGAACCACGAAAATGAAAACAGTGACAGTTTGAAATGTTCGAAAATCATCAAATCAAAAAGCAGATTTGCTGATTTTCGAACATAAATGTCGACAAAAAAATTTAATGAAGTGTAAAGCAGGGGGCAAGCCACCCTGCACCCCCCCACACCCCCCTACTTTAATATTCTAACTCCGAGATCACACTACAGTGGGGAAAGGGACCATTTTCCGATCCCCACTATAGTGCAATCCACCCCAAATTGTCGAATGTGCAATGAGCGAATGTCACTGTGCATTCGTTGATTGCACAATCAAACCTTTTTCCGTTTGGCGTTTGCAAACTGCCTTTCGAACAACTGCTGTTCACCCTTGTGCAATACTCACACATGAAGGTAAACCGGCAAAAACATCTACCTGAGGAATTTCAGCAGTTTTATAAAATCTTAGAAGACCCACTGATCTAGTTTCAGTTTGTGAGGGTCTGCCTATGTCCTGCTCAGCTTGTCTGTTACAGTTTTTCTCTGATGGAATACAAGATGTCTGTACAGTAAAACTGGGCTGCAAAGCTATATCTCATGCTAACATGGTTTGTCTGTAAAGGGGTGTAAAATATTTTAATCCCCCTTGCCTGTTTATGTATCTCATTACTGTGGTATTCTCTGTAACAACCTGAAGATGTCCTGGGGACAACAGATAATTCAAAGAGATGACCGCCTTTATAAGAGCTAGCATCTCCTTTATGGTTACAGGCTTTGTTCTGCCTTACTTGTCCCAGAAACCTTGTATTTGTGTCCTCTTGATGCTGCTTTCTTAGCAATGTCTAAGGCATCTATAGTGGCTGGCTGCTTTTGAACAGGAGAGGGAAAGCGAGACCTGGATTCAGGGATATTTGGTGTCTCCACCAAGTGATTTCTCTTTTCACAAATCCCACAAGTGATATTTGAAAAGACAACCGGTGTTGGTGCTGGGGACCAATGAGACATCTGATACTATTGCATCCTTCTCATGTAAAGTCTTGCAAGAGGTATCATAAGAATAATGGATGACATGAGACACAGAATCCTCAAGTATTACCTCACAGTGAAAAAGTCTGAGTGGAAAATTCCTGGAATAGCTATAAATATACATCTATTTTTTTCATGTGGAAGAAAAGCTCTTTGAACTTGTGTCTATCAGGCAGTCTAGAATCACAATCCTGTGCAATGGAGCAAAAAAGACTTTTAAATAATCTCTTGGAATCCCAGCCTGTATAGGAGACCTCTTACCCAAGTGAGAGATTCCTAATACTTTAAAAAAAATGACTCTGCAAAGATGACTAAGTGATCTAAATATGGAAAATGTGGATACTGTGTAACTTGGAATGGGCTATGACAGGAGCTAGGCACTTTGTGAACACTCCTAGATCAGTGGATAGCCCAAAGGACAAGGCAGGAAATAAATAATGTGATCCAGACACAAAAAAACTTAAGAAATACCAGAAATCTGGATGAATAGGAATGTGATGATATGCATCTTTTAAATCTAAGATTACTGAAAACTTCAAATGAGGAAAATGAGGTAGCAGGTTTTGAAATGAAAACATTTTGAACCGGGGCACCATCGGAAACTGATTCAGAAAAGAAAGATCCAAACTAGTCTGTAGGATATTTTTCTTTCTTTGCCACTAAAAATATCCTTGAATAAAATACTGCTCCCAAATGGGAAGAAGGAACTGCTTCTATTAACCCTTGAGACAGCATGTGGTGTAGGACAGGGGGAAAGAGAAGGGTTTGGTCAGGCGGATGAAGAGAAATTCCCTGAAAAGGAGGAATTTTCTTCCACTGCCATCTGTATCTTAGTTGGATCTGCTTCAGAACCCATTTGTCTGAAACAATCTGTTGCCAAAGACAGAAATGGAAATTCGGACTTTCTGAAAGGGATAAAGGACTGTTGGGGGGTGGGGCAAGGTAACTTAAATAGTCCTTCTGCCTTAGTTGTCTGTTCTTTGTTCTGGGGAAGGGTCCAATTTTCTTTCTGGAACCTCCCCGCCATGCTTTTTAAATGTCTACTTACCAACATTCTGCTGAAATTGTTTGGTTCTTGCCAAAATTAGATGAGGGAGCAGAGAATCTCTTGGAAAATTTAAAGAAAGAGAGATGAAAAATCAGAGCGAGTCCAGGAATCAGCTTATCTCCCCATCACACTTTTTGATAACCTCTGCAGCAGACAGTCAAAAAACTAAATCTTTATCCAAAGAGGAGCTCAAAATCTCATTTCTGACATCTTCTGGGAGGTACTAAGAATGCAGCCAGGAAACCACCTCAATACATTACCAGTGGAAACAGCCCTGGGCACAGTTTCTATGGAGTCATAAGCACACTTTAAACAATGAGTAGTGACCCGAGGAACAGAAGAAACTAAGCCACATAAAGCATATTTTTCCTCACAAGAAGAAACAGCCAAAACATTTCTCATACTTTCACAATTAGTCAGTACAAACTTTAACATATGAGCCTGACAACTCAAAATTCTAAAAAATCAAAGTTGTAGAAGCATACACTTTTTTCCCACATACTTGTCAGTAGCTTTACCATCTTTGTCAGGATGAGAAATATTAGAATTAGTAAAATGTTTGGCAGTACCTGGATTAACTAAAGCTATAGCTGGTGGATCAGGTCTGGGATTAATGTATATAAAATTGAAAGACTGAGGAACTTTGTACATTCTAGCTGCTTTCTTTGGAGCATTAGGTTGGCTGTCAGGGAAACCACAGACTGACAAACACATCCTCCAACACTGACAGCACAGGGAAGAGGAGGGAAAGTTCTGGGAATTCCATTTGTAACACCTCATAGTATGTTCTGAGGGACTAAGAAACCTCAGTGTTCTCCCACTGAAAACACTGGCTCATTCTAGAAATAGATTCAGAGAAAGTGAATTCCTCTCAGGGAGATTTAGATATCATACTCTCAGCTGATTCTGAATCAGAAATTTGAGGAGAAAGACCTGCAATCTGAATATTTTCATTCTTCTACAAATTCAAAATCTTGAACCTCTTCAGGGAAAGAGGAATCCTTTTTTTTTCTTTTATCAGAAATCACCTTATAAGAAGGGTCAATAGCCTGTACATGACCCTGAGCCAAACCCAATAAATTACTCTTGTCTAGAGAAGTAGACACAGGATAAGTTAAACATTTATTTTCCTCTTTTTTACAGGAAATTTGGGGCTAACAGGCCTAGTATTGCCAGTATCAGCTTCCCCAGGGATGGGCACAGCATTTGGCAAAACAAAGTCACATTCCCTGCCTCTTTTCCTATGACTGACAAGAGTGGCTGTCCCTTGCCACTGAGGGGACCCAACAGTCACAGAGAATGTGGCTAACTCCAGTCCATGGTGGCTGTATGGATAACACCAGAGGAATCCAAGGAAAAAGATGAGTGGTCTGAGGACCAGCTTTGGCCACAACCTGAGTCACCTATTTGTAGCCAAGTCAAATTACTAGGCTGCTGCAGTGGCAAAGGCTACTTAGTTTTTTTTTTCCTTTTTTTAGCTGGGAGAAGGTCAGACCAAGGAATTGCTGGTTTTTTCCACAATCAAGCCACAAATAGCACTTGTTTCTGGGGATGTTTAGCAGCAATAGTTGGTAAAACAGGAAATTGCAAAACAAAGGTCACTTTTCCCTAAAAAAAACACAGTAAAAAGTACTTTAAAGGACAACAATGTGATTATATTATTAAATGCTCAACTTCTCTGTCTTTTTCTCCCTATTTACTGTCCCCTGCTATGAATAAACAACAATACAGCATTTAAAATATTTAAAATTGTCTGTTTCTCTCCACTAGAACAGTACATTACTGCACTGTGGTGGTTTCACTTTCAAAAAACGTTTCTCCCGCCCTGAAAAAGCTTGCTGCAGTCTCCAATTCAGTGATGTCATCAAGGCCACTGAATACAGGTAGTTTTTTGGCCATTTCCCTCCCCAAACTGACATCACCACTACTGTCCTAAAAACCCACCCATGCTGTAATGTCACAGCTCCCTGGTCCTTCCCCTATCCAATACAGAAAGTAAAGGCTAGAACAAGGAAACAGTACATGAGTCAAGTCTCTTGCTATGAGCTGTCAATCACAGCAGGTAACAGCTCAAATTACTATTTGCACTTTGACAGCTAGGGAACTTAGATCTGAGGGGGGATGGTAGATGAATCAAAGTAGTTCAATTCAGGCTTCACAAAAGACTGCAGTTTAGCCATTCTGAAAAGAAACAGCAGTAAAAAGCACTTTGAAAGTCTGTTCTGTGGCATTTGCACTGTTTGTGTTTTAAGTAGTCATTGAATGGCATGAAGTGTTACTTAAAACTAACTGAATGAAAGACAGCAGTGTATGCATGTAAAATCAATGTAGCTTTAGGAAGAAAGAGGCCTGCATGATGTAATTTTTTACATACAAGCATTGTATTGTGGGGTACCTAGAGGCAGACTAAACAATCAGAATTACTTCAAGATGCCAGACCCCATGTGGTCAGACTCAGAAATTATGTATAAAAATAATTAAAAACCTGTAAATACTCCCAGAGTTGTGTTAAAATGTAGGAAACATCATACCATGATGAAATAAACATGTTTTCTGAGTCTGTGGGTGCAGTCCTCCTTTAAACACTTTTCCCATCCTGAAAAAGTAAATTAAACATAGTTTCTCCCTAGAAAAATTCATTTTCAACTATTTTTAATAACATTTTACCACAAAAGTAAAAATGTGTGCTCCCATTTAAATGTACATAAAAGTAATGTAACAGCAAGAGCCTGCTTGGGTGTTCTGCAGAGTGCTACAGCAGCAGAGGGAGAAAAGAAGACTTTGAGTGGATTAAGTACCTCTGTTTTGCTTTTTATTGTTGTTTTTTTCTAGCCACATTATTCCAACCACTTTTTTATTAACGGTGCTACTTATCTGAACTGTTTTTGAAATTTTATACTTTTGCACTTTAAATTATCTTTTTTAAGTGTTTTTCATCTGTTTAACTATAAAGGGCTACACACTCAAGTGCGATTGCCTGTTTTCTGTATTAAAAGTGTTTTTATTGCTGTATTTGCTTTAACTTTAAAAAATAAATAAATAAAAAACAAAAACAAAAAAATATTATCCCTCTACTCGTTTCCTGCCTTTCTAGAACTAGTAAAGTCCGGTTTTCAGATTTTGCTGAATTCTGGGTTGTTTACAAGTTCATGTGTTGCTCAGACCTTTCTAAGATAGAGGGAAGCTTCTCTGTTCATCAGTGAGAGTGGTGAGCTTTGGAACAGCCTATCTGTTGGAGGAGTGGTTTCAGCTCAGAAATTGTAGTTTTATTGGCCATTTTGAGATATTTCTATCCCTTTCATCTTTCTGTTTAAAAACCTGTGTTTGCACAGTTTTGTGCATTGCACAGCGTCGTTTAACTAGAATTAAGCTATTCCCGGCACCAGAAAGTCTACTCTTCAAATTTTCCCTTAGAACTAACCAATTTTCTAGTTTTAGCACTTAACACTGCATCCTTGTGATCAGCACTTGTTCAAAACTTGTTGCAAGTACTAAACAAACTACAAATTGCTACAGCACTCAACTTTCCTCACTTGTCAGGAGGAGAACATTTTTTAGCACTTAAATTAAAAAGCACATATCTAGGCATGTCTAAGGGTCGGCTCCCAGTGTTTTTTCCTGTCTACCTGATGAATCTGGGCATCTTGAGGCAATGTAGCAATTGCCTCATGTACACAGACAACCCTCTCCTCCTACCACCCAATAGTACAACCTGTGAGAGATGCAATTATATAACTAAACTGGATGCCAAGCTCTCTCCAGCCAAGACTGGAATAGACAGTCAAGAGGAGAAGGTAAACATCTGCACCACACCATACTCAACACATAGTCCATCACATTGTACGCCACCTAAACTCACTCATAGTAACACAAAACACAGACCTACATTCGTGCAGGCTCTCAATAAAAATCTGTACAAACAACAGAGACCTCCAAAGCAGAAATGCAAGCAACCACCACCCCCCACTACCCAAATGACACATAGACCACAAAATCAGTGTGCCACTCAAGCTCAGCCCTTAAGGCAAAACAACATACCCAACATACTTGTCATAGGTGACTCTATAGTCAGGCACACTGATGCCCTACTCACCAGGCTAAACAAGGAGAAGGTTACTGTTAGCTGCCTGTTGGGTGCCAGGATCCACCACATAATGCACGCACTCAGGTCACTCCACAACAAGTAGAAATATGACTCCATCATTATCCATGTTGGAGTGAATGACCCAAGACATACCTCCCTGGACTACATGAAAAGAGACATGGAAGAGCTCTCGGATCATGTAGCTAAGGCAGGTATGACCCTAGCCCTGAGTAGCATCCTGCCTTCACCCAGAATGATACCACAGTACATGGACAAAATGATTGACTTCAACAATTGGCTAAGCCTCTGGTGTCATTCAAAGGGGATCCAGTATCTGCCTGGGATGACATGATTGACAGGCCATGATGCTTTGCCAGTCTGTCGCCCCTGGGATTCCAGATACTGGCTAAGGCTCTTGCCACCCTTACAGTGCCTTTTTTAGGCAAGTTTCAAACAACAAACCCACCACCATAGCAGGTACAAGCAAGCAAAAACTGAGGGTAATGCTACTCAATGCTAGAAGTGTCAAAATGCACTCACTCGAAGCACTCCTCAATATGGAGAGCATCGACATCTGTGCAATAACAGATACCTGGTTCAAGGCTCCAGAGAGCACCCCTGCAGTACCAGGCTATAATTCATACCACACTTTTCGGCCACCTAACCTGGGCCGAAACACCAAAGGAGGAGGAGTGTCCATATTCATTAAGGATATCCACACCTCCAGGCTAGTTGCTCAACATAATGTATCCAAAATTATCCAAGTGCAACTAACACTGGGCAAGACTGCAATCCAGGTTGTAGCTTGCTACAGATCCCCAGCCATACCCCAGGATGCCCACTCTACATTCCTTGATATACTGGATAATACTAGGATACAGCCCAATACCCTAATAATGGGAGATTTCAAATACCCCACCATCAACTAGGAAAACTACTCAAGTACTATCTCATTAGCTCAACGCTTTCTGGAATTCATAAATTCCAGTGCCTCTATCAGCTTGTACATACCCCCACCAGGGGCAGCACTATCCTGGACCTAGTCATTACCAACATGGGTAACTGATGTTCCAATCCAGAGGTCAACTCCTCACTGCTCAGATCCGACCATAAGCTAATCACCCTAGACATCAATATTCCACCTCCGCCCCCCATTAAGGAAACCTCCATAAAAAACTTCTCCAAAGCCAACTTTGCACTTCTTAAGACAGAAATAAAGGCAAATAGAGTTACGACTGCTGAATCCTATACAAATGCACTGTATAAACACATACATGAGTGCATGGATTGTGCCATCCCCAACAGAACCAAGATGCTATCCTCCAAAAAAAAGGAAGCCAATCTGGTGGTCCCCTACAATAAACAAACTCTACAACAGAAGGAAGAAGCTGTTGCATAAAAAAGTAAAATCCCCTGATTACTGGAACTCCCTGGTCAGCCTCAGTAAGAAGCTGAGATCCCTCATAATATTCTCAAAAGCTAGCTACGAAAATAAAATTGCCATTGATTCTAAAGACAACCACAAAGCATTCTACAGCTATGTCAGGAATCTCAATGGCAACACTCAGATCTGCCCCAAGCTACAGAACAATGGCACTAGATTTACAGAACCAATTGATATTGCCAACATCCTGGCAGATAGGTTCAGTGCACACTTTACCCCCCCTCACCCCCCAAAGGGCCCATCCATATACCGGAAGAATGCATACCCCTGTAATCATGGATGCACAAGTTAAAACCACACTCTCCAAAGCCAAAAACACAGCATCCATGGGACCACACAACATCCCAGGCTGCATTCTGCATGAACTACAGAATGAACTGGCACCCCATCTAACCACCATGTTTAATCATAGCCTCACTTCAGGCTTTGTGCCTACTGAATGGCACATAGTGATGGTTATCCCACTCCACAAAGGGGGTGCCACCATGGACCCCGGGAACTACTCCCTCATTAGCCTAATGAGCCTGGTCTGCAAGGCCATGGAACGTATCATCATGGAACTTATAAACATAGTCATAGGTAACATGCAAACACTGGACCTCACTCAATTTGGGTTTGTAAAAGGTAGATCATGTCTCCTAAACCTGACTGACTTCTTTGAAGCAGTCACCAGAGCCGTGGACAAGGGTAAGGTGGTGCACACAGCCTATCTTGACCTCGCCAAGGCTTTTGACACCATCCCCCATTCTGGAATTATAGATAAACTCACTAGACTGGCCATAAATCCCTATGTCACAAAATGGGTGGCCAACTGGCTCACTGACAGAACCCACACAGTGAAAGTAGCAGATTCCAAATCAGACTTCAAACCAGTGACAAGTGGAGTATCACAGGGTTCAGTCCTGGGTCTTCTCCTGTTTGGCATCTATTTCTCAGAAGTCCACTGATGCTTGGTGTCAAAGTCATGGCCTCAAGCTCAATGCCAAAAAGTGTATTGTCATCCCCTTTGGTAAAAACACTGTACCCATGAACTACCACACAGAAGGTAGCATACTTAACACCGAAAGTGTGATAAGAGACCTGGGAACACAGGTGGACACTAGTCTCTCCTTTGATAATCACATCACCACAGTAGTCAGGAAATCCTTCTATGTGCCACACCTCATCACTAAAGGGTTCTCCTCCAGAAAAAAAGAGGTAATTGTTTCTCTCTACTCTGCCCTCATCAGACCCATAATAGAGTACAGTGCCCTGTTTGGCATGTATCTCACAAAACATCTGCAACAACTGGAAAGACCACAGAAATACCTCAATAAGAGGATTACTGGCCTCAAACAGATGACATATGCAGACCATCTCAAAAAACTCCAGCTCTACTCCGTTGCTTATCGCCTACTCAGAGGCAATCTCTGCCTAACATACAAGGCCATGTCAAACCCAGTTCTGATGGACATGCTACACTTAAAGAAACCCCAATCTCCCCATGCCACACGCTCCAGGGACCTGAACTTTGCCACCACAATAAACAGAACATGCTGGAGGGATAGATTGCTGTCCCAGCGACTCCCCATACTCTGGAACAGACTACCCATTACGTCAAGCAAAGCTCCTCATTATCCCTCTTTAAGGGAAATCTAGACAACTGGATGGGAAATAGGAAATTCACCCCGGGGATTACCTCTGTGGCTCTGCTCAACAGGGGCACAGGAAAATAACTTTCTTGGGTGGCGAAAACTGGGAAACATTTTGGCTAGGCTTATATAGGCCCTAGGGCCGATAGCCTAGTAACTACCTATGAACCTATGAGTGGGTAAAAATACTTTTCTGTAACTTGAAAATAGTTGTTTTTCAGAGTATATTAAAACAACTAAAAAGTAATGTGGAAGTTTTTCTTTCCATGAATGGAACTTACTCACTCAGCAATGGAACAGTGTAAGCCAACCACTGATCCTCGTAGGCCTGCAGATGAGTAATCTGTTTGGTGGCAGGAAAGCTTAGAATGGCTTGGCACACAAATATGTCTTTTAGTCAGATCAGCATCAGTTGTCTAAAGGTTTAAACACATGGAAGCTGTCTGCAGCTGTTATATCCTATGCAGGCTATCATCCATATAGCTTAGACTACTATTGAAGTGATCAATATGAAAAACATTTTGCCCTCCAGGCCTGTTCGCAAGGAATCCTGGAACAGAATGTCTGTAGTTGTCTGTACTGACAGATGGCAAACAGATCTACTTGAGGTGATCCCCACAGTCGGTTCAATCCTTGGAAGACCCCAAGGTGAAGTTTCCATTCATGAAGATCTGTCCTGGTCCTGCTTAGTTTGTCTGCTAAAATGTTTTGCACTGACAGAATGTATGTGTCACAAGTGGTAATCCAAAAAAAAGAAAGAAAAGAATTGAACTCCTCTCTACTATGGTTTAAAAATTATCTGTACCTCCAGCAACAAGTTGTTAAATGGCAAAACTCTCTCTCCCCTCTCCTTCCAGTGGGACAAGGTGTTCTGCAAGGATCCATTCTTAGTCCCTTACTATTTTCCATCTTTACCAATAACCTCCCCTCGGCTAGCCAACAAACTAATATAGTACAGTATGCCTATGACACCACCCTTATTTGTGCAGACCCCTCTCTACAATTACTCCAAGACAGAACTCAGGAAGCCTTCACTACTATAGAAAAATGGCTAAATTCCTCTCAACTCATACTAAACCCAACTCATGATCTTCCACCCATCCAAAACGTTCACCCCTACCTCGCCATTCTCAATAACATTCTACAACAATACCCTTATCACACCAGTAACTCAGGCCAAGCTACTAGGTGTAACTATTGACCAAAACCTAAAATTCATCAAACATATAGCACTAACAACTGCCAAAGTTCATAAAACACTAGGTGCAGTCTACCGCTGCAAGAGCTTCCTCACACAGAAATCCTGAATCACTATCTCTTGTACCCTTTTACTCTCCACCTTACTATATGCTTCCTCTTTTCTAACTAACCTAAACAAATCTGACCTTCTGAAACTATCTACCTACTACAATAAAATCTCAAAATTTGCAACCAATGCTAAGTTTTGTTCTCACCATTGCCTCTCCCTAAAACAACTAGGATGGTTAGAACTCCCTAACCTACTAAAATACAATCAACTTCTCCTGACCCATCAACTGCTATATCAACCAAATTAAATACTATCTGGTCTGCTCACCTTCCATAATACTGTGTGTCAACCAAGATATTCCAATACCACCCTACTGACTGTTACCAATTGCTTACATAGCTCAGGCCAATCTCTTTATTTCTATACAGTTGCTAAAGCCTTTAACTCTCTTCCCCCTGACATTAGATGTCTAAATAGTAAACATACTTTCAAATCCCTACTAAAATATCTCATATTCAAAACTTGGATATGTTCCTGTACAGAACCAGACTAATTTCGGGTTTCTATTAGAACATAGAAATTTCACAATTTCGAATGTTGTAACATCGACCCCTATTCAGCGAATGCTGACATCGAACATGCAGAACAGCAAATTTTTTCCTAGGGAAAAAATTTGCTGTTCAGAAACACATGCACACAACACAAGCACACCAAACAAACAGCAATCCACACACATACACCTAAAATCTTACAGCTAACCCTACACTAAACTGTACAAACACCACTAACTATCCACTTATCTTAACCCAAACCCTAACCCTAAGGTCCGTCACTATTGCACACTCATCTCACCCATGCCCTAACCCTAACTCACCTAACCTGCCCTAACCCTCACGTCCACACAATCGCACACATACCTAACCCACGCCCTAACCCTAACTCACATAACCCACGCCCAATCGCACACTTACCTGAACCCAACCCGAAACTTTCCATCACAGCGCTGAAAATAGTGAAACGACAGAAATGGACAACCAAATTCTTTCCCCTAGGAAAAAATTAGGTTTTCTGTTGTTTCGCTATTTTCAGCGTTCGTTGAATAGGGGTCAGTATTAGAACATTCAAAATTGAGAAATTTTGATG
This sequence comes from Protopterus annectens, assembly GCF_019279795.1. Classification (NCBI taxonomy): domain Eukaryota; kingdom Metazoa; phylum Chordata; order Ceratodontiformes; family Protopteridae; genus Protopterus; species Protopterus annectens. Next base: position 1,187,602,811 of record NC_056735.1, on the reverse strand, counting down.
TTCTAGCATAGACCCACTAATTTAACCTGTTTCTGACTTTCAGCATCCCTACAACACAGGTGTACTGTGTAGTTTCACTTAGTGCATAGTACTGTGAACCAGGTGTTTAGGCCACCTTTATAGTATTGACTTCTAGTTTATGACCTTGTTTGTCTATGGAAACTTCTTTTTGAATTTATGTTCAAGCAATTGTATATTTGTTGTATGATATCTTGTTTAATTTGTTTCTCAATATTCTAACCACTGCATGCTGCATCATTTGTAAAACTCTCATTTTACTCCTTTTATATGTTCTATGCTCTTTGTACAAAATAGCTATGTTTATGTAATGTTTTATTATTTTTATTATTTTTTTTTATAAATTTTTTACTATGTATCTGGAGCTTTTCTCCCTGGGCCTCTGCTGAAAATGGTCACCTTGTATCCAGTCGGACTAACCCGGTAAACAAATGGAAAATAAATAAATAAATAAAATGTGGCCAGAAGAGTTAAAACTGAATTGAGTTGCTGCTTCTCAGGCTATCACAGTAAGTCTGCAAAGAAGTAAGATCTAACACATGTGGTGTCACCTATGAAAACTTGCAGTGGTCCTAGATACTACAGGTGATTTCAGGCTTTCAAAGCATTTATGACTGCCAATATCTTTTTTGGCATTTATGTGCTTCTATCTGTCTTCTTTGTTCCACATAACCTGCACTGCACTTTCACTCCTTTTGAAAATGTTCTCCAAGCTGGGTCAGAAGCACTGGTTGTGAAAGACTGAGGAGTAGGGCAGAATGAAGAATGGGAGAATGGGAGAACTGGATTTCGAGAGAACCAGACTATCCACCACAGAACTTCCCTCTTGACAAACCCAAAAATGTGGATCTGAAAAGACGAAGGATAAAGATGCTGATTCCAAAATGACATGAGATACCACTGAATTTTTCTTAAGTGAAGTTTGGCCACAGGAGTCATAAGAATCACAGAAGCCATGGACACCATGACCCTGAGAAATTCCCTTGCAGATACCCAGTTTTGAGTGGAAAAACTCAAAAAGAACTTTTGAATCATTTCCACCTTGTCTGGAGGAAGGAAAGTTTCTCCCAAGGCAGAATCTAACAGACATCCCAGGAAAACAATTCTGTGAGAGGGTATAAAACAAGATCTCTCCTAAGTTCATTTGAAAACCCAGACTAAGTAGAAGATTCTTTTTTTTTTTTGGATTATCACTTGTGACACAGGCACATTTACATTTATATTAGTAATCAAACTCTATTAACAAGTTAAAATTAACAAACATTATGCTTCACATATATTGCTATATATCATACAACCTAAGCAGCATACATAAATTATTCAATTCCTGCCCCCCTTTTTTTTTTTCAAAAGAAACATCTTTATTAAACCAACACTTACAACATAAGCAATCATACATGTATATAAATGAAAACAAACCACACCGATACAATCTTAGTTGCAAGCATTTTACATCACAAACCATAATGGCACATTCCCAGTTGCAAACATTATACATCACTTATAATGTACCCAATCGTTTTCAGTCAAATATTACATGGCTCATTTAAGTCCTGCCTTTGTTTAAAATTCATTCCTCCCCGTATGTATTGTTCCCACAATTCACATTTTGTTCTATGTAATTTGCCCCTACCTATTTCTTAAGATCTCAGTTCCAGTTGTTTTATCTCGGTTACTATATTCACTACTTCTAATATTGTTGGTTTAGATTTTGATTTCCATTTTCTAGTAATTGCTTTTTTGGCAGCTACCATAATTAGAGACAGCAGGGCCTTACCATGTCTAGGCAATTCCGATTCTGTATCATATTTCAGAAAAATCATCTCCCTCATCACACCAATCTGCCCACCCAGCATCTCTGACAGTGCATCCCACAGGGAATCCTTAAAGTCCACCAACTTACTGGACTCCCAGAAAATGTTCCCAATTACCTCTTTCTTCCCCATCACACCTCCAACATTTGCTATCTACCTGAGGAAAAATTCTCTGGTGTCTACTTGGGGTAAAAAATATCTATGTAAACATTTCCAACCAAAAATTCTAAATCTTCTAGATTTTGTTGAATATTTGGGAGACATACATATATCCTCCCATTGTTTCTTTGTGACTAAGTAGAAGATTCTGATCACTTTTTAAGTAATCTTGACAACTGGAAAACGTCTGAAAATAAAAGGCAATCATCCAAATACAGAAAAATGTGAATACTCTGGAATCTTTAATAAACAATTCTTGAAGCTAGACACTTTATTTACTTAGAAACTAGCCTTTATTTACCAAGATTTGTCCAAAAGGGCATAAGTTGCTCATTTTGAGCGGAGCCCCATGAAGAAAAGCTCCAAGCATAAATACATGTACAAAAGGTACAAAAAGCAGGTAAGAAAATTTGCAATGACTTTAAACAACTTTATACAATGAAACCCAATAGAATGCATAATAAAACATAAACAGGGTGTTAACAAAGCAGAACATATCAACATATAAAACATTTTGTAAGTCATGAGGGTCGGAGATTGCCTTACATGCAAGGCAGAGATTGTCTCTAAGTCATCTGTATAAAACAGAATAAAATGACAGTGATTTCACATGATCCACATAGGACAGATGCTAAAGACCTTGAATTTCCTTGTGAGGAACCTTTGTGGTCTCTACAATTGCTGCAGTTGCTTGGAAAGGTACATACCAAAAGGGGTGTTGTACTCAAGTATTGGCCGGATGATGGAAGTGTACAGGGAGGTTATAACTTCTTTTTTTCTGGAGGCAATGCCCTTACTTATGAGATGAGCAATATAGAATGCCCTTTATTACCACTGTGGAGACATGGTAATCAAAGGTAAGGTTGCTCTCAACCTGTGTGCCCAGATCTCTCACCACTGAGTAGGTACTCAAGGTGGTGCTGCTGATGTGGTAGTTAGCAGTAACATCTCTCTTATCAAAAGGGATGATAATACATTTTTTGCATTGAGTTTAAGGCACCAATTATTTGTTTGTGTAAGACTCTCTTGTAGGATGCTGACATCATTTGGAGATTCTAATAATTCTATGACCACTCCCAGTTTGCAGTCATCAGCCACAGACCATTAGTTTCTGCTTGTACTTTAGAAAAATAGATTCCAAGCAGTAGATGTCCCAGGACTGATCCCTATGGAACACCACTGGTTACAGGTCTGCTGTTAGAGGTGGATTCCCATGTTTTGACTATATGTGTTCTCTCAGTGAGCCAGTTAGCGACCCATCTTTTCCCATTAATACAGAATTCACCAGATAAACTTTTTTTCTTGAATGTTAATCTATATGTCCTCCTCTGAAGACCTATTTATTTCATTTATTTTACCAAATCCTCCCATTGCATCATAACTACATAATTTACCCCAAAATTGGATACCTAGCAAAGACACTTCATTCATTGAAAAATATACACCTCCAGTGTTCACCACATCACCCAAACCCTTACTTTTATTTCTATTCAAGATCATTCCCATTTCCTTTAAACACCCATTCAAACCATCATTTCCCTCTTGCATATTGTTTTAAGCAACTATAACTATATTGTCTGCATTTATCAAAAGTACTAGAATCATCACCTCCTTCTTCATCACATATCTAGCATATTTCATTTTACAAGCTACTTCACTCACTGTCATTACATTCATTGACAATGCAAGCAATATTCCACTCATGGGATATCTTTGTCTTATACCACACTTCATGCTTATTTCTTTACTCACTACTAACACTCGTACTCTATTATTTTGATATGAAGACATGCACACACTCCTAATTTTATTACCTATTCCATGTTTCCCCATAACATCCCACAAAGCAATATGTCCTACTGTATCAAATGCCTACCATAAGTTTCACTGTCCCTTTTACTTATATCATCCACAATTTCTCTCACAATTAGTAACAATTCGTGACATCCCTTTCCTTTATACCATCTATACTTTCTTCCATAATATCCCTCATCCTTCCTTCCATTCTCCTCTGTTTTATTTTCATAAAAAAATATAATCTGTGTTACTTAGTGTAATGGTTCTCCATTTTATTTTCATTCTTCTCATCTTTCTTCCATATACATTTTAATATTACACAATATAACTCCTCATAAAAAACTCTTGCTTAAACCATTCATTCTGTACATTTACAAAATACTTTTTTGCCAATCCATTAATTTCTTTTACATTCTATACCCTATACCATCTGATCTTGATACTGAATCAACAGTTTACTTTCCCAAGTATGTAATCCAATTCACTAATAGTAATTTCTTTTTCAAATTCTTTCTTAACGCATTCTGTTTTTTTTTTTCTTTACTTTCCATTCTCTTATTTGCCTTGTTTTTACTCTTATTTCATGTTTTTCACATGCTGTACTACAATACCCATAATTTGCTCTTGTGTTCTTTTTACCACTTCTTTTACATTTTTCATTTCCCTCATTATATAAATATCCTCCTTTACTATTTTATCCAAATATGCAGATGCTTCCTCCCTTCTCCCTTGTAAATGAAATAGCTGCCTAAACAGTAATACTTTTATTTTTTTATGTACTTCTTTTTGCATATCATAATACTATTTTGTATTATTCTGTAAATTGTCTAATGAATTTCTACACATTTTCAGATACTTTACTTTTTCATCCTGCCACTCTGGGAAAAAAAACACATTTTACACTTCTTTCTTCAATCTACCATTCAGACCAATTTTTATAGAAGTCCATCATAGTTATGTGATCCTTCCATAACTGTAACACTTCCCATTCTCTAATTTAATCGAATAATTTATTATTTATTCCCTTCCCTATTTTAATATATTCCCTTTCTTCCATCAGCTCTATCTATATTGCTAAATGGTCTGAAAAAATCACAATTATGTCACCTTCTGTTACCCACAAGCCTTCTGATAATACAAAATAATCAACTTCAGATCCAAGTGACCCCTTCTGTAAGTCCATTTACCTTTGTCCCACACAGCTAATTTACCACATTTTATCACATCCAGTATTTTTTACATCCTTCACTTTCTTTTACATTTTCCACTTAAATCACAATTAAGTCCCTGCAATTATAATTTTCATGTTAACCACCACAGTCTAATATTTGATAAAAAAGATTATCTTTCCTTGCTAGTTATTTATGCATATAATGCTATAGTTCTATAAACATGTTCTCTCCACCTCATGTCCACAACAGTTAACCTTCCCATTCTTACCAGCATTACATCTAGTATTTTTACTGTTTTTACACAACACAGCCACTCTAAAACAAGGTTTGCTTCCTAAGTTCCATATTATATTTCCACCCCACAATTTTTGTTTGTAGTCTTTCTTCACTTGTCAATAATCTTATATCTTCTAACTGAATAACATCCACATCACATTTAGTACCATTCCAGTATCCCTATCCTTCTTATACTGTTAATAATACTATTCACATTTACTGAAAGCATTACATTATTGCTTTTCCTTATTTTTAAGTTTACCGTAAATATTTTTAAATTTTCATTTTCATATTTTTACTCCTTCCCCAACTGAATATTTTTCTTGGGTTTACGTACAAATAATCTTTCATCCTCAAAATCAGATTTTTCACTGGCTAGAACTTCAAAAACTATTAGCATCAATCCCTTCTCCTGACCTATCTTCCTGTATGCTCTCTCTCCCTCTCCATATCGTTTCTTCTTCAACTAGTTTACCCTCTCCCCCACCCTCTTGTTTTCCTTCATTGTGTATGTTTTCCTCGTTTTCCCCTTCCTTATTATTATTTACCGTTCTCTCTTGACAGTGCATACAAACATGTCCTTTTTTTTCTTTTTTTTACACAACATACACTTTTTTGATGTCTTGATGTATGTCCTCTCTCCCTACACTGGTTACATCATACCTTGTCACAATCATTAATTAAATGGGAAAAGTCTCAACAAAAGAAATATGATTTGGTATGGCCAGCATATCTTAATGTCCCTCTGTGACCAGCCACAAAAATAACACTTGGCAAGCGTTTCACCATTTTTTTTCACATTTCAAAACAGCTTTCAATCTCCAGCCTCCATTCCATAAGTTTCTCTCATCCATAACTTTCACATTATCACCAGTTTTACACAGACCCTGCATTCATTTTTTAACATTGTCTTCTAGTTCATTAGTTCTAAACTACAAAGTAACATTTTTTAACATTTAAGTTACTACCAGAAAACAAATAATTGTTCCATGGATAAATGTTCCTCTTTTTGTTACAAATTTCCAGATATTTCACCATCAGTCCATTAGTTTCAAATATTAAACAGTCACAAAAATTCTGTCCCAATACGTATAAACGACCACATTTATTGAGGTTTAAAACCCAGAACAGTTACCAAATTGTTCCATATATTATATCTATTACAGAGTAAGTTTTTGTTCTTATTCTCACAGCTGGTGTTCTCTTCTTCTTAAAAACAGTTTTATTACAGTTTGATGATGGTCTCCATTTGCCTGCTGTCACTGCTGCATACATTTTAATTACTGCATTAGCCGCTGACACAAAACCAAAAACCTTCTCAATTTGTTGCTGCTTTTCTTTTTTTGCTTTCTGTCACTGCTGCACAAATGTTAACTGCTGCATTTTCTGCTGACACGTCACCTGGTCCCTTTTCCACATTACCATCCTGAGCACTTCCAAAAAAGTGATCTATCATTATATCCCATGAAACAGCAAAACTGTCACCTGGATCATCTTGCTCAATTATTTTTAACATAACATCATCTGCTGGTCCTTCTAATGCCAGTTCTGTTATATGCACCACTTCAACAGACTCGCTTACTTCCTTCTCCATGAAGATGGCTACATGCTGCTCATTTGTAACATCCACCATATAGGAATCTTATTTTACATTCTGAAGCTCCATATTGAACAAGTTTTTCTCCAAATTCTCACTTTCCACTTCCAAACTCTCCATAGCTTTTCTCTCCTCCTCTATGCTGCTGCTGCTGCTTTCCTTAGGCTTCTTCCTTGCTACTGTAGGAGACCTCTAACCCAATTTTGCATCTTCAAAGAGATGGGGAAGTTCCCCAATGCGCAGGCCAAATTCCCCTAGTAGTATGAATACCATATCGGGTATCCCCGGAAAAGAGACTACTAGCCTAGCGGGACTAACACAGTCAACAAAAAGATAAATAAAAAATAAATATGTGTACCCCTGTTGGATGATTTTCAGAATTCTATTGTCTGCAATAATGCAGTGCCACAAGGAAAGTTAAAGACTCAGGGAAGGTTGCCAAGGTGTGTGTGTGTGTGGGGGGGGTAACCTGAAACAGCAGATAGTTGTTCTGTCTTTTGGGAGTGACCTTTATTTTGAGAGGCATTCCCTTTCTTTTTAGAGCCTTCCTGCCATTGCTTTTTAAAATCTTCTTTGGGAACACATTGCTCCTTGAATTTTTAAAATGAGCTAAGGTGGAAGGAAAATGGAAGGTTGCAAAATTTGGGTTTTCCCTTGTATCTTCTTCTCCCTCTCATCAAACCTCATAAGTGCCTCAGATGCAGAAGAACCAAACAGAATTTCCTTATCCAATGAGAGAATTTAAAATTTAAGGAATGTTTACTAATATGAGAAGCAGAAGTAAGAGGCATTTAAGGATTTTTCCGTCAGAAGAGGGGAAGGTAATTAGTAAGTTTTGTCATGTTCTCCAAAGACAAAAGTAAGACTGTTAACACATGCGCCTGGCAGTTTAAAATTCCATCTGCTAAAGTGGAAGCTGAATAAATTTCTTCCCAAATCTGCAAAAGCTTTCTCATACTTTTCATAGGTAACAGGACTGGAATTTATTTAACAGACACAGTTTTGGAAAGGGAAATCACTGCATGGTCTGCTTTAGGATTACAAAGTATTTGTGACTCTGAGAAACCCTGTTTAACCTACCAGACTTTGCAGGGGCAAAAGGCTGACTGTTAGGGAAACTGCAAGCTCTGAGGAAAAACATTCTCTAAAGCAGATAAAAAAAAAAACAGAAGGACTAGTTAGTTGCTGATTGGGTAGCATAGTACATTTGCTGGGCAATGGGGATTTTGTTCTGATCCCGTGGAAAAATATTATATAAAGTTTCAGAAAAGGAAATGTCTACTGCAGGGAAATTTGAAGTAACACCTTCATCAAAATCAAAATCTTCAGTTTCAGAAGAACATTCAGAAGCACAACCTTCACCCTCCAGTTCCTACTCTTCTGGCTGGATTTCAGAGTCGAGAAGTGAAAGAAAAGTCTTTTCCTTTGCTTCTCAACAGAGAAATGGGGAACAGAAAAAGCAGAGATTAACTCCCTAGTGAATCACAGCAAATTTTACCTCTCCATGGAAACAAACAAGACAAATTACATTCTCAATTTATCTTTTTCTATTATTTTCTTGGGAGGCTACCTGGAAAAGGATCAACCTAAAGCAAGCACATTTTTCTTGGACCCAGGCAACCTATCCTAGCCATTATGTGAAAACAAAAGCCCCTTCCTCCAAGACAGGGAAGAGTGGTTCTCCCTTGACCACAGAAAGCAATACTACAGCAGCAAAGAATGTGCCCACCAGTACTTAGTGGTTGTAGATACTATACCAGCCTTACTGGGTGAAAAAGCTAAGTGGTCTCTAGAACCAAGACTGGACATGGCAGAGTCACATCAGCAGCTGAGACACAACTGGAGCTGGTCTGGCATCCACAAAAAAATAGTGGAAGGATTTCCTCAGCAGTGGGACCAGCTTAGAAGGATTGCTAGCTGACTGACAGTTCCACAGGAATGCCAAAACAGCACTCTTTAGCAGCAAAAAGTACCAAGCTTTTTGTGTTGTCTTTTTAAATGGAGCTCCTCACAAGCTCTTAATAGAGTGTATGGATGGTGACCTTTACCTTTGAAAAACTGGACTCTAGCAGTGAGATAAGACCTATATAGTTTAGGATCCTGCAACAGTGATCTAATGTTGAACATCATGCAGTAGTGACCTGTAGTTTGTAAGAAGGAACCCTTAGTCCAACATTTTGCACAGTAAGTGATTTGCCCTCAAAAGGAACTCACTGTAGCATCCCTGGAAAGGGCTGAGTTATATTTTTTAAGTCTGTTCTGTAGCCTGTCAGTGAATGCTTGCTATTACCAACTCCTCCAGAAAATTTGCAATCCTACTGCCTAAACAAAGAATTCTTGTTTCACTGGGGTAGAATGCTCAGAATAAGATAAAGAGGAGGGGTTCCCTTCTGCAAGGTCAAAGGATGACCCAAATAAGTCATTTAAAAGAGAGCTGTCTTTTTCAGATGTTAATGGGGTATATTCCTATTTTACAATAAGAAACATGTCACCAATAAGGTGCAGGTCTGAAAAACTGACCCCTAAAGAAAAAGTGCCACTAAAAAGACTTCTTGCAAAATGGAAGCTTTTACACATGCCTGCAGACACACTAGAATATGTTAAAGAATGAATACATTCCAAATATTTCTTGCTTGGCTGTTTTCTCCAATTCGTGCAAGTGCATAGCAGCCCTGAGACAAAAACAATTCATTCTGATTGGAGAGTTTGTAGTCTTGTTAATTACAGACTCTGGACAAGGTTGTTTCCTGAACCAAACACATCCCCTTACCTTTTTATAACAGTAAAAAGAACTTAAAAATTGTGTGGCAAGAAAATATATATAAACATTGAGAAAAAATACAATATTTAGCAGCTTAATCATTTTAAAACTGTCTAAATCTGAAACTGATTAATTAAATAATCAAATAACCTGCCCTGTAGTGTCGTTTTATGTATTTGTGGTTTAGAGTTCCCCCATCCCACCCCAAGGAAAGTACAGTTGCAGAAGATAACACTTGCCCATAACAGTAGATGTTCAAATGATTCACTGCTACAGTAGCCTTTAGGCTTCATGGGTTGCAAGAAACAACAACTGGTCGGATTCAAAAAGCTCTAGCCCCCAACACACACATCTTCACTCTGACTACTGACTGGCTTATCCCAAGTGTGGAAATCAGAGTGAAGCTTTCTTCAGGATTTTCTTACCCATACAATGAGAGAAGAACCTAACAATTCTGAATCAAACAACCAACAATAACTTGACAGATAATGGATCAATATATTTTATGGAAGGGAGGCAAACATTTGGCAACATTAACAGAACAATGATCATCCAGAGAGAAGCAGAATGAAAGAAAACACTGCTGTTGTTGGGTATTGACGCAGAGAAAGCATTTGACAGAGTAAGGTGTGATTTTATGAGCTGGCCAATGGAAGCATTTGCATTCCCTGATACAATGATAATGTTAATTAGGAGAACAAATGAAGGATCAGGGGCAAGTATTAAAGTGGGAGGTTGCTCTCTAAGTTGTGTTTGAATAGAGGAATCAGGTAGGGGTTTCCTCTTTTCTCTTTGTTATCTGCTTTATATTTAGAGCCACTGGCAAAGAAAATAAAGGACTCAGGAATTCAAGAATGTAATTTGTATGGTAATAAATAAAAGTTGGCTTTAGTTGCAGATTATATTATTTTGTATCGGATAACTCCAGAAAAGATCTCATTGTGGAACAACTTCAGACAGTTTCAAGTCTTTTGGGAATATAAAAATTAATGAAGATAAAACAAAGGCTCTAGCCATACATTATGTACCCACACATTAATTGGTTCAGCAATACACATATGTATGGATACGATAAGATGAAATATTTAAGAACACAGATTAAAAAGACTTCTGTTATGGCAGCTAAGGATAAGCGGGAAGAGACTAAATAAAAGATAATACAAAACTGAGAAATACAAATCTCTTTTTCATTGCTAATAAAAGTAAAATACAAGCAGTGAAAATGTTTTAGCTCCTTAAGTTTTGTATACATGTCAGGCATATTTTTATCAACCAGAAGAGATGTTATGGACAATAAAAAGGTGAAGGAATTTATCTGGGAGGGGAAGAGGACAAGAGTTTAAGTGGGATAGGTTGATCCTTCTAATAGAACAAAGTGGTTTAGGATTACCTGATCTGAAGGGATGTTTTAAAGCTGCACAGTTTAAGGCTCATATATATATATATATATATATAACACAAGCAGAGGTTATGATTAAAAGTGAAAATGGATGATGATAAAACAGAAGGGAAGTTCAAGAAATAAGAAGACAGTGGGATTTTGGATAAAGATACTTAAGTAGAATAATAACAACCATACAGAATATTATATTCATAAAAAGGCAGAAAGTATTCTAAGAACTAAGCCAACATGAGAATGGGAGAAATGAGACTTTGCCATTAGGGATGACTGCAAGTTGGGCTGGAATTTACTGGAGAAAACTGGTAAAGGAATGAAAGTATTGGGAGCAAATAATTAGAGAAGAAACGGTAATAGAGTGAGATGAGTCCAAGTAGACATATGGACAACAGGCTAGAGACTGCCTTGGTTTGCTATCAATATGTCGAATGTCAAAAAAACTTTCGAGAGACATATTGAAAGTAAACCACGAAAATCAAAAAATAGAACGTGTCATAATGTTGAATCTGCTGACTGAATTCAGCAGATTCAACATTGTTTTCAAAAACATCACTTGATGTTATTATAGGAGCTCACATAAAGTAAACTCCTATACCTAACATCACATTTTTGCAGGGGCTGCACCCCCCACACCCGCTGCTAACTATTTATTCCAACTCCGAGATAGCACTACAGTGAGGAGAGGGATGAATTTCCCAAACCACACTGTACCGCGCTCTCTATACAGTTCTTCACATTTATATTAGCGAATGCACAGTGCATTCACTAATATAAACTTTCGAACATTCAGATGTTCCTCCAGGTGAAAATTTGAACATCTGTGTTTCAAATTTTCTACCTGGGGACATCTCAGCCATGAAATTTTAAACAGTACACCGACTGCCTTCCCTAACAGAGAGTTTGATATCAAAGTATAGGCAAAGAAAAAGAGGTAGAGTTTTTAGTTGAATATAGAACAGAAGCTACTATTAAAAAGCGATAATTAGGATGGCATATAAAATATTGCACAATGATTATAAGAATCAATTAATAAATCAATCAGAGGAGGTTAGAAAAGATAGGGAAGAAACACTGGAAAAGCAATTTAGAAGGGAACAATGGTAGGACATGTACTGGAAAAGAAATTTAGAAGGGAACAATGGGAGGACATGTATGTGGCTCCCAGGCATGCAACAAAGTCCAGAAGGTTTAGGATTTTTGCTTGCAAGTATTTACATAGGTAGTTTTATACCCCAAGCAGACTTCAAAGAATTTTTCCTCTGGTAGATAGCAAATGCTGGAGATGTGATGGGGAAGAAAGTGATAACTGTGAATATATGTTTTGGGAGTATAATTAGTTTGCAGATTTAAAAAAAATTTCTTACAGAGTACTTTTTCCAAAATATTGTATGAGTAAATGACTGTAACTAAGGAAATGATTCTTTTGAACTGGGACACAGGATCTGAATTGGCTAGAGATAGTAAAGCCTTGTTAAGTTTAATTCTGCTGACTATCAAAAAAGCAGTTACTAGAATATGGAATTCAAAATCTAAACTAATGGACAGATTTAATAACACCTACATTGAGTGTACACTAAGTGTACACAAAGTGTACACGATCTGTATTCAAGAACATCCCTACCACATGTTTTTCACTTTCTAGTCACTCAAAAAGATTACACTAAGTGTGCATGTAATCTACACTTTGCGGTAAACTGGATGAATACCCCTCAGTATTTAAAGTTGTAAGAAAATCAGTAAGACAACTAAAACTAGAATGAAGAAGGTATGAGTTATGCTTGTGTTGTCTGTTCACTCAGAATGGTGTACACTTAGTGTAGGTGTTAATGAATCCCAGGGTAACTGTTTTTGAAGTATTGAATATTATAAAAGAGAAAAAAGAACTGGAAGAGGGATCTTTAGAAAAGGGAAGGTGTAAACTACATAGAAATAAATGGACATTGTGGGAATAATATGCAGAATAATGGATAAACAATAAAGGAGAAGGAGCGAGATTTAAGGGAAAGCAGCAATTGAGCAAATTTTGCAAATGTTGGATGATAATAAAGAAAGATATGTGATGTATAAAGTAAGGAAATGTTAATATGGTTTGTTTTCTTTTTTATTAATGCATATTGCTTGCTTATATCTTAAATGATAATTTGATAAAGGTGTTAAAACAAGCAATAGTAACAACAAATATATAAAGTAGAAACACATCACAACCCTACTTTATATCCCAATTACAAATATATGCAAGAGGAGGGGGATGGAGGGTGGGTGCAGCTACTGCAGCAGTGAGGAATTTGAACATCTCTTATTTATAAGCACAACTTACACAACTGTACTATGTGCATCATTCACACTGCTGCAATAGCCTTTTGGTTATATGGGTTGATTACCAAACCATATCCAACCTGGGAGGAAGAAGGATAAGGATCCAGGAACCCCTAAAGAATGGTTGTAACACAGCCAGTCATAGACCTCTGAAAGGAATCCAATTTGTAATACTTTTATAAATGTATGCAGCGAGGACCATGTAGTTGCCTCTAGAATACTTCTATAGTCCACACCCTTCCAGTATGTCATCAAAGAAGACAGGACTCTAACAGTATGTGCCTTGATACTGCATGTAATGTATTTGCTATGGTAAGAAGAAATAAATAGCTGACCAGCTTTAAGGAAGGACTTAGTTCTGTAAAGATAGTACATGAGCTGCATATGGATGTCTGGAGTATGTAGAATTCTTTCTCCCTGGTACTTACGTTCTAGGTAGAAAACTGAAAGAATGATGGCTTGCTTCAAGTTAAACTCTGAAACCACCATTGTCATAAATTAAGTTTTTTATTAAAAAGATACTATCCCTGTGGAAAATCAGGTGGGGCTCACCTACTATCAGATTTTGTAATTCAGATTCTCTTCCCGCAGATGTCAGAGCAATGATAAGTACAGTTTACCAAGTCAAGAACATTAAATCGGCTTGATAGACAGGTTCAAAAGGTGATACAGTCAACAAGTAGCCTGTTTACCAGGAGGTCTCAGGTGCAAAACTCCTTTCAGAAACTGTTTTACAAAAGAAAAGAAAATGGAGGATCCATAGACAGATGCTGAAGTGGCCACAAGACAAAGAATAAAAGGCCAGATGAAAATAACAGACATAAATATTTGAACACCAGTGGTATAAAACCCCTGATGAGTCCCTGGCTATTGGTTGGGTACAAACTTGAAAATTACTTCTCCTTTCCATCATACTTTTTAGCAGCAGGCTTTCTTGCTTGTTTAGTGCTTGCTGCATGTGCTCATGAAAAGATGCCTCAATAGTATTAAAACTGAATCATTCAGATACTAAGTTGTATTTCACTGATATCAAACTCCCCTTGTGCGGTGTGAGTAGATCCAGTCTGTGAGGAAGCTTGTGGCAATTGTCCTTGGACAATTCCTTAAGAAGGGCGAGCCAATTTTGCCTGGACAAAAAGGGAGTCGCTGGATGATTTTTGGTAATTCAGAAGCTTAAGAAGTATCTTGAAAATCAGTGGAAAGGATGAAAAAGTATACAAGAACATTCCTGACCCAAGGGAATAACAGAGCATCTGTTCTCCATGCTTGGCTGCAAGGATGTCTAGAACAGATTTTTTTTCTAGTTGTCTGTTTTGTAAGTAGGTGACCAGATCTACTTATGGTGCCCCTCACATTTGGATCAAGTCCTGGACCACACCCGAATTGAGTTTCTACTTATGAAGTTTCTCCAGGATATGCTGAGTCTGTATGCCACAATGCTTTGTTCTAACAGAATGCAGGAGCCCTGTAGAGTCAGAGGATGCTGAAAAGCCAGGTCATCATTGCCAACTGTCAAAGACAATATGATCTTGTACCCCCTTGTTTTTTGAGATACCACATCACTGCGTTGTTGCCTGTTACCACCATATAAAGAGCCCAGAGCTCATAGATAACAGATATTTAAGAGCATGAATCACTGTATGTGCTTTGGTCTGTCTGAAGAGTCCCACAGACCTTACACTTTCACTCCCAAGTAAAACTGTAACCCAAGCATAGTCTGAAGAGTCTGTCCAGACAGACTGAACCGGGGTTTGAAGACAGAAAGGGAGTCCTGGACTGAGTGTTATTTGATCCCTATACCAATGCAATTCTCATCTTACAAACCCCAGCATGGGAATCTGAAACTCCAAGGGATGTCCGTGCTAGGTCCAAGAATTTTTTTATGTGTTACTGGATTTTTTTGTGAGTGTAATCTGGCAAATGGTTTCATGAGGATTATGGATATCATGAGGCCTGTTTTCCTCATGATTATTCTCTTGCAAGAGCCTGAAGCTGTTCAGAAAAACATAGAAAGATCTGCTGATAAGTTATTACCTTTTTTCTGGAATTAACACCTTTTGCTTCAGTGTATCTGTCAGACACCCCTAAAAGATAATTTAGTGAAAAGATGTGAAACAAGACATTAGTAGGTTCAAGTGAAATCAAAGATGTGACAGGAGGTTGGACAACTTCGTTAAGGACTCCAAACATCTGGGAGAAGACTCTGCATAAATAAGCAAGTTGTCTAAATAAGGAAAAATGCCCTACAATCTGCAGTGAGCCACTACTGTGGTTAGACACTTTGTGAACACCTGAGGTGCAGTGAAGTGCCCAAAGGGTAACGCAGAATACTGAAAATGTGATCCAGATAGAGCAAACCTCAGAAATGTCCTGAAACTGTTAACAATGGGTATGTGATGGTAAGCATCTTTGAGATTCAGTGTTATCATAAGATAGTGGTCTGGAAGCAGTGCAAGTACAGATTGAAGGGTCATCATTTTAAATTTCGGAATTTTCACATAAAGATTGAGGAAAAAAACAGATCTTCACAGATATCCACACATGCCCCTTCTTAGGTACCTAAAATATCCTGGAATAAAAACCTTTCCCATGTTATTTGTAGGCACTGGGTCTATGACCCCTCTTTCTAACATGCTATTGTACTGGTGAAAACAGATCTGTCTGGTTTGATGGATATGAGGGAATTCCCCTGAAAAGAGGTGAATCCTTCCTGAATCACTTTCAGCATCCATTTGTCTGAAACCATCTGACCCCAGGCTAAAGTGCTGAGGGTCAGTTGGTGTGAGAGAGGTATGGAAACTGGATTAGGAGGTATGGGTAAGGTGATCAGATTCCCAGCATTGTCATTCAGTAGCTGGAGCTTGACTATTTGGAAAAGTTACTTCTTTTATTTGGTTTGGAAGAGTTATCCTCCTGACATTTTCTTTTGGGGGCCTGCAAGTTATTAGTTTGGAATTTCTGTTTATTTTGCCCTCCAAAGGATTGAGAAGTAGCCTTGTTAGGGTAGAACCTGGGTACCTGAAAATTCTTAGAGACTCCATGGATCAATTTGCCTCTGTCATCCTATTGTTTTAGGATCAGTGTAGCTACAGGTCCAAATACCAGATCCAGGCTAAGTGGAGAGTTAAGAATTTCAGACTTCAGATAATCAGAACATTTCTGATTATGCTACCAAACAAATTGTCTAAACACCACAGAAGAAGTGGAAGCTCTACATACAGTGTAAGCAGAATCATACACACTTCTTGGAGTACATTTAGAAACTTGAGTCAGGTTAGAAACAATTTGATTCAAATATTATCTGTCTTCTAGAAACAACGAAGCAGAAGATTCTTCCAAACTATAAGCACATTTTAACATAAGCACATTTTTAACAGTTCTGAGGGAGCCCCTGGTTACTCCCAAACAAAAACTTCCCCAAGTCTAGCAACAGTCTCAGGAAAGGAAAAAACACCTGCCTAGGATTAACTTCAGGTTCACTCTCTGAAGTTTCAAGAGTTCTGAGCGATGGATTCCTGAGGAGAATCACTCTTGTCTCTGTCAGACTCTTCATCCTCTGAAAACACATAACTGTTCTCTGGCAACACCTGCACTAAACTGTGAGAAGGCAAACAGCTCCCAGAACTGACTGACTTCAAAACACTCAGCCAAATATATAACATCTGATAAACTGCCCCAAAATTAATTTTTTTTTCTTTTTTCTAGAAATGTTCCTACTAGAAAAAAGTTTAGAGAAGAGCCTACTGCTCATGGCAAGAGGTCTGTTTCCCTGAACAATTACTGTACATTAAGTGTGTGGTTCTCCCTTACCTGTAACCGGTACCAGAATAGCACCCGAGGATGTGTTTATCCCCCCAGTCCATACTGGCCATTACAGCTACACCAGAGGGAGTGCAGGTAATAGGCAAGTGGTCTGTGGAACCATCTTTGACCATACTAGAGTCACTAACCATAGGCTGAGGCAATAATTTTATTTATTATTTTTTTTCTTTTTAGGTACAAGCAGAGTGGAAGAAGCAGGACTGAGGACTAGGAATATTATACATGTTGCAGCAAAATAAGAAATCAATTTACCATTACAGTAAGCTCAGTAACACCTGGAGAAGTTAAGTATTTACTAGTAAGCATTGACCACACTTTACTTCCCCAAACTAGTAAACACAACCAGTACACTGAAAATTGTGTCACCAGACCTTCAACTTTTAATCAGAAATACTGCAGAACATTTATTACCTCAGGAATGAGAAAAAGTATAGTTGTGTGAGCTGAACTTCTCATAACAGTAGATGTTTGAAAGATCATGGCTGCAGTGAAATCATTTTAAATGTGGGCATTACTGCAAATAGGTTTAGCTATATGGGTTATATCTTGCCTAGGATATAACAACCAGCCCAGCTTAAAAATCCTCAGGGCACCTGCCACCTGCTCAAACTGTCAAGCAGCTTGAGCTGAGCTGACTAAAAGACAAGTTTTGGTGCAAAGCCTTTCAGAATTTCCTGCCAGTTGAGAGAGGGAGGCTGAGCCTTGAAAGGACAAGGCTATGAAAACCAATAAATAAAAAAAATGTCCACACCCTGGCATAAAAAAACACACCAAAAAACAAGAGGGATGGAGGGAGGGAGCAGCTACTGCAGCAGTGATCATTCCAACATCTGTTATGGTAAGTCCAACTTACGCAAGTAAACTATGTTCTACATATTGATCACTGCTGCAGTTTCCTTAGTTATATTGGTGGATTACCACAGCTAACTGTTTGGGAGGTGGAATGAGAAGGGTCCAGGAGCACTTGGAGAATAGTACCAGCAAAACATGGTCTAGACTTAGAGAAGGAATCCAGTTTATACAGATGGTACCTCACAATTCAACCACCTCACAACTTCACCATTTCGCAATTCAGCTGTGCTTTCGGACACCCGGGCATCCCACAATTCAACTGCCATCTCACAATTCAACCTGGAAAGGAGACTGAAAACTTGTTTATTATTTTCTGCTGCTGTTGTTGTTGTTGTGTTGTTTATGTAGTGCAGTCATTTGTTTTAAGTGTTGCAAAGAAGCGAAGAAATTGGGCCAAAGAAGACTGAAGAGTGACACTGTCAGGAAAAATAAGTGGCTGAGCATTGAAAAGAAAGAAAGAAAGAAATCATAGGTAAAACTGAGACAGGAGGTAAAATATGATGAATAGCAGAACAGTATGGCATGCCTAGGTCTACCTTTTCAACATTTTGTAAAACTAGAGACATCATGGGTGGTAAGGTGTCAAAAGGAGCAACAAAGGTTTTGGACAAACCCAGAAAAATAATTCATGAAGATATGGAGAAGATGCTTCTTGTTTGGATAAAGGAGAAGCAGATGAAGGGAGATCCAATAACTCAGACCATGATCTGTGAGAAAGCTAAGCTCATCTTTGAGGACCTACAAAAAAAAAAAAAAAAACTCCAGGAAGTAGCTCATAGCAAACAGAGGAATTTAAAGCAAGCTGGGGATGGTTCCAAAGATTTAAAAAAGACAGTGTTCTGAGACAAGGAGAGGCAGCTAGTGCTGACAAAGAAGGTGCACAGAAATTTGTCAAGGAATTTGAAGAATTGATAGACAGAGAAGGCTATCTGCTGGAACAGATTTTTAATTGTGATGAAACAGGCCTTTTCTGGAAGAGATTGCCAAGTATGACTTGCATAACCCAAAAAGAAGCTAGGATTCCAGGTCACAAGCCAATGAAAGATAGGCTCACGCTCCTCCTGGCAGCAAACGCCAGTTCAAGCTGAAGCCTCTGCTGGTGTATCACTCAGAAAACCCAAGATGCTTTGGAAAAAAAGATTATAAAATCAAAACTACCTGTGATGTGGAAATCAAACACCAAAGCTTGGGTAGACCAGTCAGGTTTCAAGGATTAGATTTTCGAGGAGTTTGCTCCAAGTGTCAGAAAGTACCTGACAGAGAACAATTTGCCAATGAAAGCTCTTCTGATTCTGGACAATGCTTCTGCTGACCCATGAGAGTTAGAGGAAATGCTTTAGATAGACTATGATTTCATCAAGGTTCAGTACCTGCTTCCCAACACAACTTCTCTCATTTAACCTATGGATCAACAATCAATGCCTGCTTCAAGAAGCTCTACACAAAAGCACTCTTCTCAAGGCTCTTCAGCGTGACCCATTCTTCAGATAAAACACTGAAGGAATTCTGGAAGACTGAGTTCAACATTCTTCATGCCATATCATTCATCAAAAGTGCCTGGGATGGAGTGTCGCAGAAAGCCCTTTGTGCAGCCTGGAGGTAACTGGTTCCTTCCTTTTCCCAGGGTGAAATTGTGGATGAAGCAGCTGAAGTTGCTGATGCAGTTGAAGGGTGCAAGACATTGTTTCCACAACAGAGCATCTGGACATAGGGGGGGGTGGATGAGGCAGACGTGGAGGAACTGCTACAAGACCATGACCATGAGATCAAAATGGAGGAACTTGCAGCAATTTGCAATGAGCAATTCAAAGAAAAAGAAAGGGAAATGTCTTCTGAAGATGAGGAAGCCAGGGAAAAAGGACCTATGCCAACAGCTTACATTAAAGAACTTTTATCCAACTGGTAGAAGGTGCAGGCTACAGTCTTGGAGTGGCACCCCAACACAAGTGACGTGAACAGGATGACAGACTTGTTTAACAACACAATCACGAACAAGTTCAAGACCATCCCGAAAAACAGGGAGAGACAACTCACCCTGGACAAATGTTTTTCACCTACATCTGCCAAAAAACAGAGGGAACAGGCAGGACAGGGTGAAAAAGACTCCCTTTCCAACAACTAAAGTCTAAGTGGACTCTGTAAGTAGTGTAAATATGGTGACTCATGTTTAGTTTTTGGTGTGGATACTGGTGGGGCTGGGCAGAGACAATGGGCACAAGTGTATGATGTCGACTCACCTGAATGAATGAGCCAAGTAGGGGAGCCATTGAACAAAGTCCCGGAGATGGATTAAAAAAAGGCACACCTGTATACACTGTATTGTGTGTTATTATTTCTTTTGGGGGTGTGGATAGGAAACTGTTGTAAGATGTTTTAAATTATAATGTCATTATTTCTTTGGGGGTGTAGATAGGAAACTGTTATAAGATGTTTTAAGTTATAATTTATATCACATTAAAGTGAACGAAATAAATCATTAATCATAATCAGAGATAGTAAATATTCATTTCATAACTGCTATCACACAAAGATGTAATAAGCATGGATTTTAGCTGGACAGGAAAGATTAGCTTGCATTCTTAGATGGATTTATTACCAAATACATTTATATGTGACATGTGAGCCATAGTTTTAGGAATGTACAGTAGTCCTCCATTCCTCCTCCATCCCTCCTCCATTTAAGAGATGTTCTACACTTCAAATCATGGTGGGCTTTTTCCATACATTTGTATGGGAAATGGCATCTTGCAATTCAACCGCCATTCCAGAATGGATCACAGTTGAATTGTGAGGTACCACCTGTAGTGCTTTGTAACGGTATGTACAGAGGACCAAGTAGTAGCTTCCAGAATATTTCTAGAATCCAAACCTTTCCAAAATAACACAAAAGAAGCCAAGGTCCTTGTAGAGTAGGTCTTGTCCCTGTCTGGAATAGATTCATCATTGTGATTATAACAAAAGGTTACAGACAGCCATTTGGGAATAGCCTGTTTTGAAACAGGTTGTCCCTTCTTACCTTCACAAGAAATGAACAACTGATCAGAAGATTTGAAAGATTTAGTTCTGTCAAGACTGAACCCGAGATGTCTGTGGACATTCGAGGTATGGAGTATCCTTTCTCCCTCATTTTTAGGCTCAGGAAAGAAAACAGGAGATGGACAGGCTGGCTTAAAGTAAAGTCTGATACCAAAAAGCACATAAAGAGAAACAAAGCAACAGGAAGCCAAAAATAAGAGCAAAAACCTTTAATATAATGTTAGCACTTTCACAGTATGTTATCACTGCTTCATCAGACAAAACTCTGATACCACATTAGGTATAACAGAAAGTACAGTTGTGTACCTACCATAAATGTAGATGTTTGAGTGTATTCACTGTTGCAGTCATTACTTTTGGGTTATCCTGCTGGCAGGCTACCCTCAGTCGGCCAGAATTCCAAAGTTTAGGTCCGGCGTCAGGTTGCTGTCGCCTCTTCCCTGATGTCAGTGCACCAGGGGTATAAAAGATGCAGCCGACGCCATTTTCTTCAGTTTTTCTTGCCCCAGATGTCAGGTGCCCCCAAACTGGTAGGCTGAAAAATATGCCAATAAAAATGCATGCACAAAAATAACATTTTCTTCATCTACAAGCAAATACACCAAATAGGTTGTATAGGATAGAGAAGTGCAGATAAGTCCCAGCAAAGAAAAGGGGGATGGTGGGTGAGTAACCTGGACTGCAACAGTGAATACACTCGAACATCTACATTTATGGTAGGTATACAACTGTACTATGTTCATCATGTTTCACTGTTGCAGTCATTACTCTTGGGTTGAATCCCAAAGCTGAGGATGGGTGGCTGGGCTAAATAGGATTAGGAGAGACTATGAGGCCCTGCAGAACTGCATTGGCAAAGCCTGCTCTGGACTTAGAGTAAAGAGGTAAGTGGTAGTGCTTTGTGAAAGTGTGCACTGAACTCCAAGTTGCAGCCTCTAAGATATCTTTGGTTGGTACTCCGCTGAGGAAGGCTGCTGAAGTGGCTGCTGCTCTGGTGGAATGAGGCCTAATGCCCTTAGGCACTGATTTGCCATGTTGAAAATAGCAGAAACGGATGCAATGGCCTATCCATTTAGAAATAGTCTGTTTTGAGATAGCCTTTCCTTGTGATCCTGCAGCATAGGACACTAATAGTTTCTCAGTTTTTCTGAAAGCTTTAGTTCTGTCCAAGTAGAAGCATAACTGCCTGTGTATGTCCAAAGAATGCAGAATTTTCTCACCCTTGTTCTGTGGATTTGGATAAAAGGTAGGCAAGTGAATGGTTTGGTTGAGGGCCACACTGGACACCACCTTAGGCATAAATGTACGGTTTGTCCTCAGAGAAACCCTGTCTGGATGAAAAATGTTAAAAGGTTCCACAGCCATGAGTGCTTGTAATTCTGAGACTCATCTTGCAGAGGTTATTGCTAGGAGCAGAGTTGTTTTCCAGGATAAGAATTTTATATCTGCTGTTGATGCTGGCTCAAAAGGAGGCAGTGTGAGTTTTTCCAAAACATAATTGAGGTCCCAGGCCAGAATTGTTGCTCTCCTTGGAGGCCTAATGTTTTTGGCCCCTCTGAGGTACTGCCTTATTAAAGGATTTGAAAAGATAGGTGGTTCTGTATTGTAATGGGTTGAAATGGCAGAGGCATGAATCTTAATTGATGAGAAAGAAAGGCCTTTGTTCAGCATCTCAGTTAGGTATTGTAAAATCTGAGGGATATCTGGTACACACGTGTCAATGCCTTGTTCCTGGTTCCAAGCACAGAATCTCTTCCATTTTTCTGCATAAGATTTTCTGGTACTGGGCCTCCTGGCCTCCAAGATAACATCCATAACAGCTTTTGTAAGAGGAGTGTTCTGAATGGCTACATTATCCGCCATGCTGCCAGATTTAAGGTCCTGAGTTGGCTGTGCAGGATCTGATTGTTTTGTTGGGTCAGCAAGTGAGAAGTTTGAAGCAATATCTATGCTGGACCTTGAGACAAGCTCTTTAGGATTGGGTACCGGTGCTGGCGTGGCCAGTCTGGTGCAATCAGTATCATTTTTGGCTTCTCTTGTCTGACCTTTAGGAGTACCCTGGGAAGGAGAGGCAGTGGAGGAAAGGCATATACTGTTAGATTTTTCCAGCTGAAGGATAGGGCATCCACTTTCCATGCTTGCTTGTGATAAATCCTTGTGCAAAATCTCTGCAATTGGTAGCTGTGAGGGGAGGCAAATAGATCTATGTCTGGGCATCCCCATTTCTTTGTTATCATGCTGAAGACTTGTGGATCCAGTTTCCATTCGTGGGGATCCATGAGGTTCCTGCTTAGTTAGTCTGTCAGAGTATTTGTTTTTCTCGGCAGGAATTGTGCTTGCAGGTGAACTTGAAAAGCCAATGCTGTGTCCCATAAGGTCATTGCTTGTCTGCAGAGGGGGTAGGAATGTGTACCTCCCTGCTTGTTTATGTACCACATGACCGTAGTATTGTCTGTCTTTATCAGTAGCTGTCCTGGATGAAGCAGGTCCTTGAAAGCTGTCAGGGCATTTTGAACAGCTAGCATCTCTTTTTGATTGATGTGAAGATGCATCTGGTTTGCAGGCCATGTATCCTGAATACATTTTCCTGTCATATGGGCCCCCCAGGCATAATCTGATGCATCCGTTGTCAGTGTCTGTCTGGCTGTGGGTAAACTGAATGGCAGACCCTTGTTGTGGTGACAGGCTTCTGCCCACCATCAAAACTCCTGTTGCAGGCAGGGAATGAGTGCAATTACTGTCTCCAGGCTGTGGCAGTGCTGAGTCCAAACACTTTTTAGATACCATTGTAGTTTCCTCATATGCAGTCTGGTATATGGAATTAGTAGAATGCAGGATGCCATGAAACCCAAGGCCTGCAGGATTTTCCTTGCAGATAAGTGGGTTTTTGTTGCCAATTTCTTGAAATAAGAAGTCAGTTGCTTTTGTTTGTCTGGCGTGAGATAAGCCATCTGGGCAGTTGTAATTAAGCTTGCACCCAGGAATATTATCTCTTGAGAGGGCACTAGTTTTGATTTCTTTTCGTTTACTGTGTACTGTAGGCCAATTAGTAATCTGTTTACAAATGCCAGATGCTTTAGAAGAATGTCTTTGTTCTCTGCTTGAATTAGGCAGTCGTCCAAGTATGGATATATTTGAATTCCTCTTTGTCTGCAAAACGCAATTACTGGTGCCAGGCATTTTGTGAAGACTCTGGGTGCAGTAGATAAGCCAAAGGGCAGTGCAGAGAATTGGTAATGCATTGAGCCAGCTATGAATCTGAGATGTCTTCTGCAAGATTGTCTGACTGGGACATGCAGGTATGCCTCTTTTAGGTCCAAAGTTACGAGCCAAGCCTTCTTGCCCAGCATGGGCAGTAGCTGCTGTAGAGTCAATATCTTGAATTTTGGAACTTCCAGAAACGTATTTAGTATAGACAGGTCCAGTACTGGTCTCCATGTTTTGTCCTTTCTGAGTACTAGGAAAAGTCTGGAGTAAAATCCTTGCCCCTGCTCTTGTTGTGGTACTTGCTGAATGGCCCTCATGTCCATGAGGGCTGTGATTTGTTTTTGTGCCTCTGCCCATTGATTGTGTGGCAGGTCTGGCATACCTTTTGACCTTGGTAGAGTGTGAAAATGGAACCTGTAGCCTTGGGACACTATGTTCAGGACCCATTTGTCTTGGGTAACCATTTGCCAATTTGATGAAAAAAGTGCTAGTTTTCCCCCTAAGAGGGCTGCCAAAAGAAAAGTGCCTGGATCTGGCAGAGGGAAGTCATTGGGACTGTTTCCTGTAAGGTTGTGATTTGTCTTCTCCGCTTTTGGAGGAAGGAGCACCCCATTGTTTAGGCCTGTATGAGTCTTGGGGCTGAGATCTACCTCTGGGATGCCTGTATCTGCCTCTTTGTGGTCTGTCTGATACTGGAAAGGACCAATTTTTAGAAGGCCAGTTCCTGCTAAACCTGGGTGGCTGTACCTGTAAGAAATCCTTGACTGTCTGCATGGATTTTGCTTTATCCTCCATTTTTTTCAACATCTCTTCTGCTTTAGTACCAAACAAGGTATCATGCTGTAATGGTGCATCTAATAATTTTGCTTTAACATGATCAGGCAGATTCTGTTCCTTTAACCAAACATGCCTTCTAATAACAGAACCTGTAACAGCGGCCCTGCAAGAGGCCTCCAGTGAATCATAACCACATTGCAAAGTATGCTTTCCCACTTGTTCAGCTGCATGCAATAAATCCTGCAATTCCTTGTTCTCTGAACATTCAGTATTTGTCAACAATTTCTGTTTAAGCAGTGACATTAAATATTGCTGATATTTAAGCATATGAAACTGACAATTTAAAGCCCTTACAGCCAAGGTAGCAGAAGTGTAGACTTTTTTTCCCCATCTGTCTAGAGCCCTGGAATTCCTATCAGAGGGGACAGGGTTTTTTGCAGTGGAAGCTTTAACTCCTTTGGGACCCTGAGATATAGTTTCTGGGTCAGCAGCTGGGTTTTTATATAGGAATTTATGAGAATCCGTGACCCTGTAGTATCTGTCTGGCTTAGCAGGTGCAGGGGGTAAAGAGTCAGGGGACAGGCCGGACTCTGAAAATACATCATCTACAATGTCTAGAACAGGCGGAATAGCAAGGGGTCTGTGCTGAGGAAGTAGCAGGAAGTCTCTGAGCCTTTTCTTAGATTCAGAATAATCTTGGCTCTCCCAGTTGAAATGCTCCCTCATGGCATGCAGGGTTTCCCCAAAAGAATAATCCTCAGGAGGAGAGGCTGAAGGAATGGATTCTTCAGCATCAGAATCCTCATAGGGAAGCATGGAATAATCCTGTTCAGAAGAGGAATCAGAGGAAATAGAAACCTGATCAGAAGAATCATACTCTGTCTCTTGCCTAGGCCTCTTATCAGGAGGGGAGCCCCTGATCAAAGTAATTAGGTCTTCGGCCATTTTGAGCATCTGTTTTTTAGGCATGGAAGCCTGAGTAGGAGAATGCTGTGCTTGTTTCTTTGTCTTTAGAGCTGCTTTAGTCTTTGTCTTTGAAGCTGAAGATGGCTTAATATATAGTTGTGTAGGTCTGAAGACACCCTCAGAAGCAGATGCCTGCTCAGCGGCTCTGGACCTATCTGAGGGAATGATTTCCAAGTGTCCAATACCTTGAGTATCCAGAGGCCCAGTCGGCTCCACGTGGGAGTCGGAAGCAACCTGTGGCTCTGAGGTAGCGGGCGCCAGGAGCTGCGAAAGTGCCTCACTGAGAACCGGCGACTGGCCTAGCAGAGGCCTCATCGTCGGTTTTGGACATCGGATGCCTATCCTTTTCCTTGTCCTTACGTTTTTTTGTAAACTCCGGTTGTCGGCTGTTCCGACGGCATTATATAATTAAATCTTCAGCCAAAGTAATGAAATGCAAAATCGGTTAAATCTAGCACAAAACCGACAGCTAGCAACGTTGTGATCAGGGCCTAGGCAAGGAATACAGTAAGAGTGAAAATCCTTCTGAGGTATTTGCTTCTCACAAGAAGTACAATTATTAACTTTTGCTGACATCGGTCTGGAGCAAGAAAAAAGTTTCCCCAATGGGGTACTTAGCTTTAATGAAGACTTCGGTTCTGAAATTCGGATTTGAAAATCTCAGGAGTCGGCCGACAGGCACTTGCAAATTGCTTTTGCTTTGGGCACCGCGTGGCAATAAAGACTGAAGAAAATGGCGTTGGCTGCATCTTTTATACCCCTGGCGCACTGACGTCAGGGAAGAGGCAACAGCAACCGACACCGGACCTAGACTTTGGAATTCTGGCCGACTGAGGGTAGCCTGCCAGCAGGATAACCCAAGAGTAATGACTGCAACAGTGAAACACGATGAACATAGATCGGTTCTCAAAGAAACCCTGTCCTTGTGGAAAATGATGTAGAGTGGACTCACCATAAGAGCTTGCAACTCAGATACCCTTCATGCTGAGGTCAGAGCAATAAGTAAAACTGTTTTCCATGTTAAGAACCTCAAGTCAGACAGATTAGTTGGTTCAAATGGAGCAAGATCCCAAGGAGGGGCCACAGGTTTACTTGGAGACCTCTTATGCAAAACCCTTTCAAAAACATTTTGACACACGACTGCTTTGAAAGAGGAGGATCCATGGGCAGATATGCTGAAATAGCCGATAAATGAACCTTGATAAAGGAATAATAAAGGCTATAGGATATTAACTCATGCAAATATTGTAAAACCAGAGAACAGCTAGCCATAAATGGGTGTTGGTAATGTTGTTGGCACCAACTAGAAAACCTTTTCCATTTGTTAATATATGATTTTCTAATAGCAGGCTTTCTTGCCTAAATTAGTACCTGTTGCATGTCCTCAGAAAAACAGGTGACTAAAAGGAATTAAGACTATCATTCAGACAGTCAACTGAAGATGACTGATGTAAGGGTGTATCAAACAGCCCTGTTCTTTTGTGAGTAGATACATTCTGTGAGGAAATTTGTAGTAATTGCCCCAAGCCATTTCCAAACAAAGGAAGAATGACAGTTGCCTGGGACAGAAGAGAGTCACCACAACAATCCTGAGGGATTACATCTGAATCTTCAGAAGTACCCTGCATATTAGAGGAAAGGGTGGAAAGGCATACAGGAACATTCCTGTCGAAAGGAAAGGCATCTATCTTCCAGGCCTTCTTGTATGGAGTCCTGGAAAATAATTTTGCCAGTTAACTGTTTAGAGAGGAGGCAAACAGTTGTAATTGAGGAACTCCTCACAGCTTGTTCAACTCTTGGAAGACCCCCCCCCCCCCGATCTAGTTTCCATTCATGAGGGTCAGCCCTGGTCCTGCTCAGCTTATCTGCAACACAATTTTGCTTTAATGGAATGTAGGGTACCTGTAGAGTGAGAATGTGCTGTGAATCTATATCCCAAGTTAACATGGCTAGTCTACAAAGGGGGTATGATTTGGTTACCCCATGCGTGTTGATGTACCACATCACTGTGGTATTGTATGTAACCACATGAAGAGGTCCCAGGGACCAAAGATGGCTTGGAGAATTGAGTGCCTTGATGAGGGCAAGCATCTCCTTGAAATGTATGTTCTTGCGTATGTCCTTAGTGTCCTACACCATCTGCACTATGAAACTGGCCCCCAAGCAAAGTCCAAAGCATCTGTGGTAACTGACTGGTTTGGAGCAGGGAGGGAGAAGGAGAGACTTTGATTTAAGCATATCTGTTGTCGCCACCAAGTGATTTCTCAAACTGATGCAGAATAAGGTGAAGTCCCAAGACTGGAAAAACTCCCTTGTCAGCCTCAACAAAAAGTTGAGATCCCTCATCAAATCCTGTAAAGCTAGCTATGAAAACAGAATTGCAGCAGATAGTAAAGACAACCACAAGGCCTTCTATAGTTATGTAAAGAATCTTCACGGCAATAACCAGATTTGCTCTGAGCTACTGCACAATGGTACCTCCACACAGATTCAGTGCCAACTTTACCCCTCCCCATAGAGGGCCAATCACAATACCAGTAGATTGCCAGGCACCCAGTATTACTGCTGCACAGGTTAAAACAGCACTGTCCAAGGCCAAGAATACAGCTTTTATGGGACCTGACAATATCCCTGGTTGTGTTCTAAATGAACTACAGAGTGAACTGGCACCTCATCTGTGTGCCCTGTTCAATCACAGCCTCATCTCAGGCTTTGTCCCTACTGAATGGTGCACTGCTACAGTTATCGCTCTCCACAAAAGGAGGAGTGACTACAGACCCTGGGAACTATAGCCTCATTAGCCTGACAAGTCTGATATGCAAAGCTATGGAATGCATCATCATGGACCTAAAAAACAAGGATATAGGGAATCTCCAAACTCTGGATTCCACACAATTTGGTTTTGTGAGGGGTAGATCATGCCTGCTCAACCTGGTCGACTTCTATGAGTCAGTCACCAGAGCTGTGGATGAAGGCAAGGTGGTTCATACAGTCTACCTTGAGCTGGCGAAGGCCTTTCATACCATTCCCCACTCAGGAATCATAGAAAAACTCACTAAGCTAGGCATCAACCCCTATATCACTAGGTGGGTTGCAAACTGGCTCACAAATAGAACCCATAGTGTGAAAGTAGCTGACTCCAAATCAGACTGCCGACCAGTCCATGAGTGGAGTCCCACAGGGTCCGGTCCTGGATCCTCTCCTGTTTGTTATCTACTTCTCTGAAGTCCAGGTCAACACAAAGGGTCTCTGGCTGACAAAGTTCACAGACGATTGCAAGTTGGGAGCTATTATTAACTCCCCAAGTGATGTTGACATCCTACAGAAAGGCCTTACTGAGGCCAGCAACTGGTGTCAGAACCATGGCCTTAAGCTCAATGCCAAAAAATGTGTCGTCATCCTCTTTGGGAAAAAAACAATTCCCATGAATTACCACATCAATGGTAGTCCACTGAACACAGAAGGTGTTATTAGAGATCTGGGAACACAGGTTGACAGCAACCTCTCTTTTCACCACCACATTGCCACTGTGGTCAGAAAGTCCTTTTATGTGGCACATCTCATTACTAAGGGTTTTGCATCCAGGAAGAAAGAGATCATTGTCTCCCTCTGCTCTTCCCTCATTAGGCCAATCATCAACTACAATGCACCATTTGGCATGTACCTCACTAAACACCTGCAACAACGGGAGAGGCTGCAAAAGTACCTCACAAAGAGGATCCTAGGCCTTTAACATTTGTCCTATATGGACAGACTAAAAAACCTCTAACTATTCTCTGTCTCATATCGCATACTTAGAGGCGATCTGTGCTTGACTTACAAAGCTGTGTCTGACCTGGCTCTGTTAGAAATGCTACATCTAAAGAAATCCAAATTTCTCCGCACCACACGTTCCAGAGACCTCAACCTCATTACCACAATCAACAGAACATGCTGGAGGGACAGGTTCATAACCCAGAGACTGCCCATGCTATGGAACTGACTTCCCATACATGTCAAGAGCACCTCACTGGCCCTTTTCAAGAAAAATCTTGATGAGTGGATGGGAAATAGAAAATTCGCCCCAGGAATCACTCCAGTGGCTTTACTTGACAGCAGCACTGGGAACTAAGTTCGGGTGGCACAATGTCAGGGTAATCTTATGAGCTAGGCTTGTAAAGGCCCCAAGGCCATTAGCCTAGTACACACCTATGAACCTAAGATAAAATGAAGTATTTAGGAGTATGGATTACAAATTGCTCTGTTGTAGCAGCTAAGGATATGCAGGAAGAGTCTAAACAGAAGATAAAACAAAAAATTGAGAAACTGGCAGGGGCGGTTCATGCTATAGGACTGCAGGACTGCAACCCCCCCACCTGTAAAAAGAAAAAGAATTGCATCCCCCCACTGTAGCTTCCCCCCACTGTAGAAAATGAAAATTAGAAAAATAAAAATTCACATCTCGGAACTCACGCATGCGTGCTGAGTTCCTGACTGCTGTGTTAGGCAGTCCAGAACTCCACGCACACATGCGTGCTTACTTCCTGAACACCAGACTTCTCAGTCAGGCAGTCCAGATAGGGAAGGAAGGGAAATCCTCCCTGCCAGCCCAGAGGTCTGTGCGGTGACGATCGCACAGACCGGAAGCACACAGGACTGCATCGCCCGCAGGCTGGAGGCTCCAGGCTACACACGTAGTCCCGCGGGGGAACCCAGAAACAGGCTGTGCAGGCTGAAGACAGTTATGGAGGTCGGGAAACCCAGAAACAGCCTGCACGGGCTGAGGAGAGTTATGGAGGTCTTAATCAGGCAGACTGTTTATGGAGGTGATCGGGCTACAGAGGACTTAATCAGGCAGACTGTTTATGGAGGAGGATTTAATCAGGCAGGCTGCTAAGGAAGGTAGGGTGTGTGTGTGTGTGTGTGTGTGTGTGTGTGTGTGTGTGTGTGTGTGTGTGTGTGTGTGTGTGTGTGTGTGTGGTGTGTGTTTGTGTGTGAAATGCCCCAATTGCTACATGGTGGTGGGTAGAGAATAAGGCTTGAACCATGTACCTTGGGCCCAACTGGCAAGAGCCTGAATTCCCTACCCACCACGATTTGTAAAACATTTGCAGATTTTTCCCTCATATTTTTTCTGTTCTGTTCCTCATAAAATCTGTGGTTTCTGTATTTTTGTTACTTAACACAGCCAATAGTGCAGTGGTGCAGTGGTAGCATTGTTGCCTGACACCTACAACTTGTCTGGTTTGATTCTTGGCTGGGGTGCCTTCTGTGTGGAGTCTGCATGTCCTCCCTGTATTTATGTGGATTTGCTCAGGTGTCCTCAATGAATATTTGTCCCTATTTTTTGGACTGTATTCCCCCAATATTGGCTTCGTCCAGGTTTTTTTGTGCCAAGGTTGAGAGCTATGGTGATAACTGAATTCACTGAATATGTTTGGGTTCTGTATTCCCCCATTATTGGCTTTGTTCAGGTGTTTTGTGCCAAGATGTTGACAGCTATGGTGAGAACTGAATTCACTAAATTGTAGCCATTTAAGTTTCAGTCTGCCTTTCTTTCATAAAACAGATGATTTGGCATAGTGGTATATTGCTCTGACTGCTTTGCACACGGTCCTGTGTTCAATACTTGGCAGTGAAATGTATGGTGGTAACATAGCATTTTATTCTAACAACTTTCCAACATTATACAAGCAATGTTTAAAATGTGTCCCTGTTTTTTTTTGGTCTTTTGCCCCCCCCCCCCACCACCACCACCACCACCAATTTTGGATTTTTCCAGATTTCTTGTGCTGCAAAGTTCAGAGATGGAGCTGAGTGTCAAGTAGATTTTACAAGAAGCTGAGTGCTGCAGGGGAACAAAAGTTTAGTGCTGCTTATGCCAAGTCTGCTTGTGTTGTTAATAGCACAATAGGTAGTGTACTTGCTTTTGATGCAGAAGGCTGTGGGTTCTACTCCCACAGTAGGTAGATGCATTGCTGATAATGTACTGTATTGTAAAGGGGGTGGATGCTGCAGTCCTTTTTGGTGAAGATACCTAGTAACTATGAACCTGTTATCAGTTTGTCATCCATTCCCTATTGCAATATTACTAGCTTATCATTTTTTAATGCAACTTAGGCAATTTATTCCTCAAGGGCAACAGGCACTTTATTTGTAGATGAAACAATGAAATATAAAGTTGTTTGCTAGCAGCAACCTCTTCATTAGTTACATATTCCTTTAATGTGGAATTATTTAGATGACTTTTACTTCTTCAGAGATTGTGCATATTTACTGAAACTGGTGGACTGTAGATATTGGTGCATGCATTTTGTTTCATTGTTTACTGGAAAAATGTTCTGAACTGGGCAATTTTGTCATTATTGGTGCATGCATTTTGTTTCATTGTTTACTGGAAAAATGTTCAAAACAAATTTCAAACACCCTCTAACAACTGTACTATATTGTACAAGGAATATAATTTAATACACTCAGGAAGGTGTATCAAAGACCACATATATGTTTCATGTCCAAGGGGCCTATGATTTGAAAACAGCCCAAAGTTAATCTTTATCTGCCACTGGCAAAATGTATTTTCTTTGAATGTGGGTTTCAAGGGCAGAGACGTTTTAATGCCAAGTCTGTTTTCATTGTGAGATTGCATTGCTTTATTTAGCAGATGTCTTAGTGTTTGTGCTGTAAAATGCAAAATAAAACTTTCAAATGAAGTCCAGATCATCATAGAAGTAAAGCAGTATGCACATTAGTGTTTATGGTAAATGGGGTGAAATAGCCAACTAATGGTTCATTGGAATGACTGCAGGGGGGAGGCTCCATTCGACCATGATTTTGTGAGGGGGAAGGGCGGCAAACTCAGACAGCCCCGATTGAACTATACCTCTCAACTGTCCAGATTTTTACAGAATGAATAGATTTTTGCTTCTTATTTTTGGTTTGTTCCTCATAAAATGTGTGGTTTTCTGGCAAATAATTTAGGAATTAAGTCACTAAATAATGACAGACACTGAGTTTCAGACTTCATAACCTTCAGAAAAATGCATGCTAAAGCAAGACCTGTTATTCTATCAATTGTCTTAGTTTATACAACAATTTATAGTACTGTTTATATGTTCCCCCAGTATATTTGGCCTTGTCCAGATTTCCTGCATTAACAGGTTGAGAGGTACGTGCAAATAAATAAATTGTTTATAGAATTAGGCATATCCAAACCTCTCAACTGTCCCCGATTTTGGCTCAAAATGTTGCTCTTCCCCTAATAATCCTGCTGCAAAATGGCAATTTTGGAAGAAAATGTGGAGGACTTACAATTAAGAAATAACTGTAATAATCAGAGCTATAGATTACTTTTATTTCAAAAATGCATGTAGATTATTTTATTTTGTCAGCTGCTCAAGTTAGCAGTACTAATATTAAAAAAGTGTCCCTTCTTTGACAGGTTCCCAGCTGTATTGTGTGGCTATTTTATATTTTTGCATCACATTTTTGGTCCATTTTTCATAAAACTGTGTTTTTGGCAAATTAGTGGCAAATCATTAAAGACTGAAGTTAGAAAATAATGACAGACATTTAAGTTTCGGATTTCGTACCTTTCAGAAACTTCATACTAATGCAAGACCTACTATTCTATTATCTTTCTAAGTTTATAAGAGTAATATTTAAAAATTGTCCTTATTTTTGGGCCTTTGTCCCACTTCTACGTATGGCTCTGTCCATATTTCTTGTTCTGAGGTTGAGAGGTATGACAAATGTGTCAGGGCCATCACAGCCAGCCAGAGACATTTCAAATTGTGACATACTTGTTGCACCCCACTCCCCCATGTAGTGACTCTGGATGTGTCCAAGCAAGCCAAGGAGCAGTTATGCAGTGTAAATGTGCAGAGTATCCCCCATCCAAGGTAGACACAAGTGCTACGTTTATTCTGTCCTTGATTTTGCAGAATGTTCTGGTTTCTGTCATATTTTTATACTGTTGATTTATGCTTATTATTACTCAGAAAGTGCCTGTTGCTCTGTGTTTAAGTAGCAATGCTTTAATGACCATCAGGTAAGCTTGTCTGAGATTGTAAGATGCAAGTAAGCTTTAATAAGCATACTGTTAAAGAATTGCCAACATTGAAAGTCTTTCTGTTGTTGCCCTGCAGAGAATATTTACATAACTAGATAATGTATAAGCCTTGGGTATTGAAATGCATATTAAAGGACAGAATTACATTATTTTAAGAAGCTCATTACATTTGTTGGAGACTTGCAGTCATCTTTGCAGGCTTTACCTGTAAACTCAACAGAATGCCAGTCTATCATGTGTGGTCCATTACCTGTACAGTAATCCTTTAAGCAATGCATCTTGAGCTTGTTTCTTGTTTGCTTTTCATTTTTTACTCTGATCATGTTTTCCCCATGAAACAAGTAGATAGTTGTCAGGCAGCAGGTCTTTTTTGGATAAGAAACATTTTTACAAGTGGGGGTATCACAGAGATTACTACTTTCAGCATGTTACTTGGTACTTTAATAAAGCTGAATATAAATTATAGTTAGAACTGCAGTGCAAGGAGAAGTGGTTTGAGTTGAGTGCTGCTTGTTTTTCTTATACTTGATTATGACTGTCATTCCAGTAATGTATTTAAAAAGTAATTTATTTTTTTCATGCCTCACAACCTTTTTGTTTCCATCTAGCTATTAAGTAAGCTGTCATGCAGCCAATGCATTTAAATATTTTTTTTTCTTCTACACTTCATTTTGTCTTGATTGGACTCTCATAATGATGGTTTGCACCCAGGGCAGCATATTTAATTAAAGTTACAGTTTTTGTGGTTTTGAGAATAGCTCCTCCCCGTTCTACTTGGCCACACCCCTTCTCATTGACCCCACCCATTCACCTGTCTCCTGCAGCCCCCCTTTGATTTGAAGTCACCAGCCACCACTGAAAACTGAAAGCTTTGTTATATGGATATGAATACTAAGACACAAGCAATTAAAATGTTTTTAGTCTCTTTAGTCTCATACAAAGGTCAGGCATATTTTTATCAACCACAGGAGAAGCTATGGATAGCAATTAAAAAAGTGTTGAAGGATTTTATCTGGGAAGGGAAGACAGCAAGGGTCAAATGGGATAAGCTGATTCTTCATAGGTAGGTACTAGGCTATTGGCCCTAGGGCTTATGTAAGCTAGCCAAAAAGGTACCCTGGCTTTCACCACCCAAGAAAATAATTTTCCTGTGCCCGTGTCAAGCAGAGCCACAGAGGTGATCCCCGGGGTGAATTTCCTATTTCCCATCCAATCAAGATTTTTCATGAACAGTGCTAATGAGGAGCTTTGTTTGATATAGATAGGTAGTTTGTTCCACAGTATGGGAAGTCTCTGGGACAGGAATCTATCCCTCCAGCATGTTCTGTTTATTGTGGTGACAAGGTTTAGGTCCCTAGAGCATGTAGCTTGGAGGGACTGGGATTTCTTTAAGTGGAGCATGTCCAACAGCTCTGGGTTTGACATAGCTTTGTATGTTAGGCAGAGAACACCTCTGAGTAGGCGATATGCGATGGAGTAAAGCTGGAGTTTTTTTGAGATGGTCTGCGTAGGGCATATGTTTGAGGCCAGTAATCCTCTTTGAGAAGTATTACTGTGGCCTTTCCAGTTGTTGTAGATGTCTTGTGATGTACATACTAAAAGAGGCGTTGTACTCTATAATGGGTCTAATGAGTGACGAGTAGAGGGGAACAATTACCTCTTTTTTTCCTTGGATGAGAAACCTTTTGTGATGAGGTGTGCCACGTAGAAGGATTTCTGGACTACTGTGGCGATGTGATTATCAAAAGAGAGACTACTGTCCACCTGTGTCTCAAGATCTCTTATCACACTTTCAGTGTTAAGTAGACTACCACCTATGTGGTAGCTCGGGGTCTATATTACAACGTCGAACTCACAGGAGTTTGAACGTTGTAATATCGAACCCAAAAGTTCAAAATACGAAAATAGTGATGCCACCGCACACCGATTTTTTTCGCAGGGAAAAAAATCGGATGGCCATTTTCAGGGCTTTGCTATTTCCTCCACTGTGGTGCGATCTCGGAGTTGTTATGTTTAAGTAGGGGGGTGTGGGGCACAGCCCCCCACATTGGGGGGTGTGAAGCCCCCCACTTTAGTTTAAGTTTAAAGTGTAAGTGTTTTGGTTTTTTTTGTAATGGAACAGCGTTTTTTTTCCCTGGGAAAAAAATCCCTGTTCTGTGTTTTCATAATTTTTGCGTTTTGAAGTTCACTGTTCGATATTACAACATTCAAACTCCTGTGAGTTCGATATTGTAATATAGACCCGGTAGCTCATGGGAACAGAGTTTTTACCAAAGGGGATGACAATGCACTTTTTGGCATTGAGCTTGAGGCCATGGCTTTGACACCAGGCATCTGTCTCAATGGGGCTGTTTTGTAGGATGTCCATATCGTTAGGAGTTTCGATTATGGCTCCTAGTTTGCAGTCATCTGCGAACTTCATTAGACAAAGGGCTTCTGTGTTAGCCTGTACTTTAGAAAAGTAGATATCAAACAGGAGAGGACCCAGGACTGAACCCTGTGGTACTCCACTTGTCACTGGTCTGAAGTCGGATTTGGAGTCTGCTACTTTCACGGTGTCGGTTCTCTCAGTGAACCAGTTGGCAGCCCATCTTGTGACATAGGGATTTATACCTAGTTTAGTGAGTTTATCTATAATTCCAGAGTGGGGGATTGTGTCAAAAGCCTTGGCAAGATCTAGATAGGCTGTGTGAACCACCTTACCCTAATCTACGGCTTTGGTGACTGCTTCAAAAAAGTCTATCAGGTTTAGGAGACATGATCTGCCTTTTACAAATCCAAACTGGGTGGGGTCCAGAGTTTTGAGATTACCAATGTCTTTGTTTACAAGTTCCATAATGATATGTTCCATGGCCTTGCAGACCAGGCTCGTTAGGCTAATGGGGAAGTAGTTCCCGGGGTCTGTGGTGGCTCCCCCTTTGTGGAGTGGGATAATCACTGCTGTGCAAAATTCAGTGGGCACAAAGCCTGAGGTGAGGCTATGATTGAACATGGTGCTTAGGTGGGGTGCCAGTTCATTCTGTAGTTCATGTAGAACGCAGCCTGGGATGTTGTTAGGTCCCATGGATGCTGTGTTCTTGGCTTTGGAGAGTGTGTTTTTTACCTGTGCAGCCGTAATTACAGGAACTCTGCATTCTTCCAGTATAGAGATGGGCCCTTTAAGGGGTGAGGGGGGGTAAAGTTAGCACTGAACCTATTTGCCAGGATGTTGGCAATATCAGTTGGTTCTGGATATTTAGTGCCATTGTGCTGTAGCTCAGAGTAGATCTGAGTGTTGCCATTGAGATTCTTGACAAAGCTATAGAATGCTTTGTGGTTGTCTTTAGAATCAGTGGCAATTTTGTTTTCATAACTAGCTTTGGAGGATTTTATGAGGGATCTCATCTTCTTACTGAGGCTGACCAGGGAGTTCCTCCAATCATGGGATTTTACTCTTTTTTGCAACAGTTTCTTTCTTATGTTGTAGAGTTTGTTTATGGCAGGGGACCACCAGAGTGGCTTCCTTTTTTTGGAGGATATCATCTTGATTCTGTTAGGGATAGCACAATCCATGCACTCGTGTAAGTGCTTATAAAGTGCATTTGTGTAGGATTTAGCAGTCATACCTCTATTGCCTGTCTGCATGGGTGTCATGAAGTTTGCCACTTCTGTCTTAAGAAGCGTGAAGTTGGCTTTGGAGAAATTTTTTACGGTGGTTTCCCTAATGGGGGATGGGAGCAGGATGTGGATGTCTAGGGTGATTAGCTTGTGGTCGGATCTAACCAACTAGGAATTTACCTCTAGTGTGGAACACCGATCGTCCATGTTGGTAATGACCAGGTCTAGGATATTGCTGCTCCTGGTGGGGGTGTGGGTAAGTTGATCCAAGTGATTATAATTTACGAATTCCAGAAATCATTGAGTAAAAGAGTTAGTACATGAGTATTTTTAAAAGTTAATAGTGGGGTAGTTGAAATTGCCCATTATTAGGGTGTTGGGGAACCTTCTCCAAAAAGATGGCTTGCACTGGTCCTCAAGTTATACAAACAAAGCATGATTCAAAATGCCTGAATCCAGTTCTATGCTACAGCAAACAAGGCACACCAATTTCAGAAAGAAACAGTTCAAATAAGCAGGCACAATAATCCTTTAACCAGAAATTCCCAGCTCAGAAGAGTAGAATCTAGCCTGTCCTCCCACAAGAGTGCAGACCACAAACCTTCTTAATGAAAAATAACTGGCCTGAAGCCCAAGTGCTTAAACCAGAACTACTACACTTTTAGAATAATAGACAATGAGTCTTCAATCAGCAATTCCCAACTTAGAAGGATGTAAACTACCTGTCCTGCCACAACAGTGCAGACCATAAACCTTAATGTAAACCAACTGGTCTGAATCCCAAGTGCTTAAACCAAAAGGCTTAGAATAACAGTTACAATTTAATCAGGCTACTACCAAGCAGTAATAAATGCAACAGAATAAATACAACTGAGTACTTTTAAGAAGAGGCAAAAGCAAAATAAAGTGCAATTTTTTTTAGTAAAGTGCAAGGAGAGAGAAAGGAGGAGCAGAAGAAAAATTCAAGGTTAAGTACCTAGGTGGATTGGCCTTCTCGAATGTTCTCTCTGTATTAAGTAGAGCGAACACCAGACTGGGAGGGGTGTCCAAGTTCAAATTTACAGTAAGAGTGGGCAACTGCAAAGCCACCAACTATAACAACATTACAAGAATAGGGTGGGAGGGGAAAAAAACAGTTTCAGAACAGATGAGAAACGTAAAACAATGCCACAAAATATATAAAATAATTCAGTCAGGCAAAATTAAGACAATGCAGAACTCTGAAAGGTTAAAATGTCAAGAAATATACTTATCAATCAGCGATATATTTCCAGATTGTTTGAGAATCACTTTAGCCAGAACACTGGGAGGTTCCAACAGCGCATTAAATAGAACAAGGTGGAGTAGGATTACCCAATTTGAGAGGGTATTTTAGAGCTACACAAGGCTATTATATATAGCACAAGCAGAAACCTATAATTCAAAGTGGGAAGGAATGATGATGATGATACAGGGGGGAACCTCAAGAAATAAGGAGAGATTGGGATTTTGGATGCAGACTTCTAAGGAGAACAACAAAAATCATACAGAGTATTATATTCATAAAAATAGCAGGGAGTATTCCAAGAACTAAACCAGCACAAGAATGGAGGAAAGAGATTCTGCCGATAGGGATGACTGTGGTTAGGGAAACAGATAATAAGCAAGAGTGGGCTGGAGTTTACTGGAGAAAACTGGCAAAGAAATCAAGGTATCGGGAGCAAATAACTAGAAAGGGAAAGGTAATAGAATAGGAAAAGACCAAGAATTTACTTGGACTACAGGTTAGATATTGCCTAACCTATCAAGGATTGATATCAGAGTATAGGCAAAGAGAAAGAAATAGGGGGTCCTAAATGAAAGACCAGCTCTGGCAGAGTTTTTAATAGACTCTAGAACAGAATCTGCCATTAAAAAAAGGAATAGTTAGTAGAGCATATAAAATACTGCATGATAATTATAAGAATCAATCAGAGAAGCTTAGAAATGATTGGGAAGAGAGACTGGATAAGCAATTCACAAAGAAACAATGGGAGGATAGATGTATATCTCCAAAATATGCAACAAAGTCTAAAAAATGTATGATCTTTGCCTGGAAATGTTTACATAGGTATTTTTATACCCCAAGTGGCTCCAAAGAACTTTTCCTCAGGTGGATATCAAATGTTGGAAGTGTGACGGGCAAGAAAGAGGTGGCTGGGAACATTTTTTGGGACTGTAATGAGCTGGCAGACTTTAGGGATTCCCTGCAAACCACTCTGTTGGAGATGCTGGGTGAGCAGATTGGATTAACTAGGGAGATGATTTTTTTGAGCTATGATACTGAATCGAAATTGCCTAAACATAGTAAAACTTTGCTGAGTATAATTATGGTGGCTGCCAAAAAAGCAATTACTAGAAAATGGAAATCAAAGTATAGACCAACTTTATTAGAAGTAGTGAATATAGTAACAGAGACAGAACAACTGGAATTGGGATTTTTAGAAAAGGGATGGAGCAAACAACATAGGAAAAATGGGAATTGTGGGAACAATATATGCAGAGAAGGAATGAAGTTTAAGAGGCAGGATTTGAATGAACCATATAATGCTTAACTGACAATGACTGGATAGATTATAAATTATGTATAATATTTGCAACTACAGTTGTTTCAATGGTGTCTGTGATGTATATTGTTTGCAACTATAGTGGTGTCAGTGTTGTTTCTTTTTCATTTATATAAATGCAAGATTGCCTATGTCATATGTGATAATTTAATAAAGATGTTTACTGGAAAAAAAAAAAAGAAAGTCAGCAGGTTGAAGAACTCAGTAATTCTCATTGCCCCCTTCTGTCCTTGTCAAGTATGGTTCCCCTTTCTTTGGTCTCACCTGAAATATCCTCCATGGATACTGGAACCCAACCAGGACCTCCTATCTCATCCGTCAGAACAGCAGCACTCCAATCTTCACACCCTCAATTTAACTGCATGGTTTCTCCACTTCCAGTGTTAGTAAGAAGGTCCAGGCTTGTCTCTCCAGTCCGTGACATAAATTTCGCTTCCCAAAAGGCCTCCACCAAAAAGGTCTACAACAGCAAGTGGAAAAGGTTTTCCATATGGGCTGCTAAGGAGAACACTGATCTTTTTTCAGCTCCTACCTCTGCCATCCTGATTTTTCTTAGCACTCTTTTTGAAGAAGGAGTCACTTTTTCTACCCTAAAACTTCAAGTGGCTGTCATATGCAATTTTCATACTGGTGGAGGATCTTCCTCTCTTTCAAATTCCAGGTTATGTAAAGCTTTTATGAAAGGAATCTTTCTTCTCAGACCCCCCCCCCCCAATAAAAGATTCTTCTCCCCCTTGGGATCTTACGATTGTTTTTCAGGGCCTTAATCAAAAACCATTTGAACCAGCTGACAATTGTGACATAAGGTTCCTTTCTTAGAACACTATCTTTCTTGTAGACATTACTTCAGCCAAAAGAGTGTCTGAACTTTAAGCGTTATTGGCTTAACCTCCTTATATCATATTCCACAAAGACAGAGTATGTCTACAAACCAACCCTTCCCTTATGCCCAAGGTATCCATGGAATTGAACATTAATCAATCCATTCAATTGCCAGGCTTCTTTCACAGTTTTTCTAACAAAGCTGAATACATGTTGCATCTCTTAAATGTTCATAGGCAACTACATTTCTATCTTCACAGAACAAAGAAATACAGAAAGTCTGACCAACTGTTTGTGTCCTTCTCACTCAATCATTTGGGTCAAGCAATTTCCAAAACTACCTTGGCTAAATGGATTACTGACTGTATTTCTCTCATTTATTTCCAAAAAGGCATTGAATTGCCTTGACCTCCCAAAGCCCATTCTACCAGATCTATGGCTATTTTATCTGTGTTTTCTTCCAGAACCTCGACTAATGAAATCTGTGCTGCAGCCACTTGGTCTAAGACTCATACATTTGTTTCACATTACAAATTGGACAATGTCTCCAAAAGCAAAGCATCTTTTAGCTATACAGTGCTCCCTCATATCCTTCCTTGAGGGTCACCCAAGAGTTACGTAGCTGAGGACTCTGACCCATCAATGAGGAATGAAAAGGACATCATTTATAGAAGTTAAGTACTTACCATAACTTGGTATCTGTGTTGTCTACTTTCATTCTTCCTCACACACCCCTATCCATCCCCTGGCCTTGTCTCCTCAAGAAGTTACTTGGAGGAATTTGGAACTCATAGGTTCTATGTTTGAGCCTCAATCCTCTTGTTCTGTCCTCTTCCTGTAATTCTTTGAATAATAGGGCAGCAAACTCGATCTAAGGAGTTAGGGAAGGTATGGTGCATTATGGGAAGAGGGAGGAGGTCGAGACTCAGATCCAAAGTCTTTGAAATGCAGTAGAATCGGATTAGATACCAGATCTGGAACCTATCAGTGAAGAAGAATGAAAATGGACAACACAGATGCCAAGTTATGGTAAGTACATAACTTCTATTTTTTTTTTCCTGTGGAAGAACAGCTCTTTGAACTGAGGTGTCTAGTTGACATTCCAGAAACACAATCCTGTGTGAGGCAGTCAAGAAAGACTTTTGAATGTTCTTTTGGAATCCCAGACTGTGCAAGGGATCTCTCACCCAAAAGAGAGAGATTCCTGACATTTTGAAAAAGACTCTGCAAAGATAAGCAAGTCATCTAAATACTGAAAAATGTGGATACCCTGTAGCCTGCAATGAGCTGTAATTGAAGCTACACACTTTGTGAACACTCTTGGTGCAATGGATAGTCCAAAGGGTAAGGCAGAGATGATGTGATCCAGACACACAAAATCTTAAGAAACGCCTGAAATCTGGATAGATAGGAACATGATGATAAGCATCTTTTAAGTCTAGTGTTATCAGGAAATTTGAAAGAGGGAGGAGAGACACAGGTTATGAAGTTACATCTTTTTAAATTTAGGCAGTATCACAAACAGGCTTAACAAAAAAAGAACCAGAACTGGTTTCCAAGCATTTTCCTTCTTTCTTTGGGATTAGGAACATCCTTGAATAAAACCCCTTCCCCCATCTTGGAAGGAGGAACTGGTTATATCACTCATTGGGGTAGTATGTGATAAAGAACAGGTGGAAATAAAATTATCTGATCTGCAAGACCCGAAATGACCCCCTGAAAAGGAGAATTTCCACCCACTTCAATCTGTAGCCCTGATGAAAGTTTCAGACAAATGGGTTCTGAAAATCAATCTGTTGCCAAAGAGCAAAATGGAGATTCAGACCTTCTGGAAGAGAAAAAGGGCCAGGGTGGGAGGGGGGTCCCAAGGTCTATTGAATAGTCATTCAGAGTTGTTGGAGTGTTCTTGGTATTGGGAGACCTGTGATCTTTTTTTGAAACCTCCTTGCCACTTCTTCTTGAACGTCTCTTTACCTAAATTCTGTTTGGACCATTTATTTTGTCTTTTTGCTGAAATTGGATGAGGAGAAAGATAATCCCCTTGGACAATTTGGAAAAGAATGGCTGAAAAATCTTCAGCTTGCCCCTTTCATTACACTTTTTTGATCACCTCTGAAGCAGACGGGCCAAACACTAAATCTCTATCCAAGGGAGAATTTAAAATCTCATTCTTTGCATTATCTGAAAGGTTCTGAGAATGCAGCCAAGCAAACATCTTTAAAATAGTACCAGTAGCCATAGCCCTGGAGGAAGTATCAACAGAGTCATGCACACACTGCAAACAATAAGTGGTGGCCTGTGTAATAGAAGAAATCTTGAATCTCTTCAGTAAAGGAGGCAGCCCTCATTCTTTTACTCTATAAGAAAGGTCAAAAGCCTGAATCAGACCCTGAGCCAGTCCCAATAAACTACACGTATCCAAAGAAATTTGAGAAGGAGTAGCTACATGCTTGGGTTTCTATTACTTTTTGACCGGAAAAATTAGGTCAACCATGTTACTAATGACAACTGCTGCTTCCCCAGGGATGGGCACAGCATTCTGACATAACAGGGTTCCTTCCCTGTTCCCTGTCCCATTACTGGCAAGAATGGCTTTCCCAGAAAACAAATGTAAAAAAATAAATAAATAGCTAAGGAAAGCACAAGATGACCATCAAACCTCACAAGCCTCAGAGGCACATACTCTTCGGTGGAGTAGAAAGCACTGAAGGGCTTTACTCCCAAACATGTCTTTTGGTCTGGTCAGCTTCAACTGCTTGACAGTTTGGATGTGTGGAATATACCCTGAAGCTTTGGAATCTTCCAGCTGTTACATCCTTGGCAGGATATAACCCATATAGCTAAGGCTACTGCAGCAGCGATCAATATGAAGAGCATCATTCTAATGCTGTTAATAACAGTAACAGGTAGGAAAAACACATTTTGACTATAAAAGCACTGCCCAAATATGTAATATTTTTATAAAATCAGTTTCCCACACAAAAATGAAAAATGAGTCAAGTAAACAGAGCAGAAGCACATGCAATCCCTGACAGAAGCCGGCACTGTTAAGGTGGAATACCACAAATGTCATTTCTGATCTACCTTTGCAGATATATGTATGTATGTATGTGTATATACATATATTTTACATTTGTTAACCGTTAAAGTCCAACTGGATACATATCCATTTTCAGTGGAGGCCTGGGG
This sequence comes from Protopterus annectens, assembly GCF_019279795.1. Taxonomy (NCBI): domain Eukaryota; kingdom Metazoa; phylum Chordata; order Ceratodontiformes; family Protopteridae; genus Protopterus; species Protopterus annectens. The sequence goes on along the minus strand of NC_056735.1, from coordinate 1,187,558,602 downwards.
AGAAAAGCTCCAGAAATACAAGAATAATTTAACAAATACAGTTAAAAATATAATACCAACAGTCCAGATAATTAATCCAAAGAAAGAGTGCAGGAGATAATAAGCTGAGAAAAAAATAGGGAGTTAAGTATGGGTAGTAAGGTGTAGGGAGCAATATAATAGAGTAGAAATACCAGAAGAAATGAGGAAGAGAAAAATATAAAGCAATGAGCATAACAGAGTGGTAGCCTGAGGATGGAGATTAACCTGGGCTAGAGCAGGAACATATCCAGTGGTTGGTGAAATAATTTTTTGCTGCAATCTTAAATTTTGTTAGAGAGGGTTCGAGGGTTAAGTCAGGAGGAAGTGAGTTCCAAATTTTTGCTATGTAATTGGAGAATACTGAGTCACCGTCATGATTGCAGGATTTAGAGGTTTTTACCATTAATTTATCAGTAGATCTCAGTGGTCTGATACTGATGTAAGGGGTAATTAAGGGTTGTATACCCGGAACTCTGTCTGGTTGATTAAGTATTCTATGGGCCATTGTAAGCTGACTGTAGAGTAGTAGGTTGGGGAACTTGAGCCATTTTAGTAGTTTTAGATTTTGACAGTGATGTGTGCGATATGTAGCCCATGTAGCAAATCTAGCGATATGGTTGTAGCAGACAGTTAATTTATTTAGTTTGGTTTTAGAGTGGTTAGTGAGAATGGGGGAGGCATACAGGAGAGTGGAAACTAGGTGGGTGCGTGCTGTGTTGGTTCTGGCCAAAAGGGTTAAGAAGGCTTTGTTTCTGCATAGTGAGCCTAGTTTTTTTTAATTATTTGGTTAACATGAAGGTCAAATTTCAGACTATTGTCAATTAGTACCCCAAGTAGTTTGGTGTGGCTATCATGGGATATTATGGTACCGTTGTTAGATGTGATTCTGAAGGTGAGCTGAGGGGAGCGATGGATTGGGGAGAACAGCAACAACTTGGTTTTGTTAGCATTTATTAGCAGATGTCTGCTAGAGAACCAGCTTTCGACTAAGTTAAATGTTGTCTGGGTCTGGAACTGGAGTTCTGGGAGAGAGTTGGCTGAGAGCAGAGCAAAGCAGAGTTGTCTGCGTATTGTATACGGGTAGCTTCAGGGGTGGCTGACTGTAGATCATTAACAAAGATTGAGAATAGTAGAGGACCTAATATGGAGCCTTGTGGAACTACTAATGAAACAGGTAGAAGGGTGGAGAGTCTACCTTGCCAGATCACTGCCTGATTTCTACCTTGAAGGTAATGTTGAAACCAGTTGATAGTATGATTATGTAAGGAAAGTTTATGAAGAGAGTGTATTAGCTTGTTATGAGTGACCATATTGAAAACTTTAGAAAGGTCTAAAAAGAGAGCCGATGAGATTTTACCTTTGTTCTTATTCTGGTTGATGGTGTCTGTGAATGATAGCAATGCTGTTGTGGTGCTATGATAGGGTCTAAAGCCATGTTGTGAGTTTGTGAGAAGTTTGTTCTGGATTAGGTAGTGTATAAGCTAGCTATGAATACACTTTTCCATGACTTTGGCTAATGGTGAGAGGATGGCTATGGGCCTATAGTTGGATAACTCTAAAGAGTTTCCACCTTTATGCAGAGATATGACATGTGATACCTTCCAAATGCTAGGAATGGTGGCTTCAGTGATTGTCCTATTTATTAGGATCAAGATAGGGAGAGCAATGACATCAGCTGCCAATTGTAAGTATTCAGCTGGGAGCCGGTCAGCAGCAAGGGTAGTTGGTTTAATTTTAGTCAAGAGTTTTCTAATGTAACTAGTGGGGACAGGTTGTAAGCTAAAGGTCTTCTCGCCATTGGTGACATTTAGTTCCAGACCATCAGTAGAGGTGTCAGTTTGCTGTTTGGCTAGGGTAAGTATAGTATCAGTAAAGAAATTATTGAAAGTATCTGGTAGATTGACAGTGCTAGTCCCAGCCAGAGAAGAGGGGGTTGGTGTGGTAACATTGCCAAGCCTTAATATTTTATTTATACCTGCCCAAAACTTTTGTGGTTGATTTTGATGCTTAGTTAGTAGGTTATGGAAGTAATCTCTTTTGTCTTTTAGAATAGCTCTTTTTGTGTCATTCCTAAGTTGCATGTAGTAGAGCTGGTCAGATACAGGTTTGGTGGTTCTGCATTTGGACCAGGCTGAGTTTCTTTCAGAAATCTTTATTTTGGTACTTTTATAAGCCAAGGTGCTGTTTTAGGTTTAGCTCTGGAAGTACATGGGGGTGCATGAGAGAAAGGTGGAATTAAAGTAGTTTACGGCTTCATCTAAAGGCAAATGGTGGAGTATGGTCTAGTTACAATGAATTAGACCAGACTGGAAGCTGTAGGGATTGAAATTATTTATATATATATATATATATACATATATATATATATATATATATATATATATATATATATATATGTGTGTGTGTGTGCGCGCGCGCGCGCGTGTGTGTGTGTGTGTATATATGTATATATACATATATCACACATAGCACAGATAATCAATAAAAATATTTATGAAAGGAAGAGATCACAAAAAAGGGCTCTTATCTGTTTAGCAAGAAGCTTTTGACTGAGTCCTGTTCCTGTGGAGCCAGAGATTGAGGGGGCAGTACAATTCTGAAAATTTATCTCACTCAGGTTGCTGATATGCTTCTGTCCAAAAAGGGTCGAGCCTAGCAGCAGCCAGAGTGAGTGAGAGGGAAAAGGGTAAGAGCTATGGCAAGCTGGCTAGGTGCTGTGTCCTTGGCAAGAAACTACCCATAGTCTACTGCAGCGGGGGGAATGAAAAACATCAATGAATCATAGCCTGAGCTCTGTGGCACAGAAGAATGGAGCCCTGACTGCAACCCAAGTGACTGGGGGTTGATTAGCAGCCTGTCACTGGATAAGCCAGCCGGGGAGGGTGAAGTGTCGTGGCCTACTCACCTGTATCAGAGGTAGGGATGGTTGCGCACACTCTGGGGCACACTGGGTGGTACAATTTTCCCAGTGTAGACTGGAGAAACTACCACTCATGCTTCAAGTAGAGGTCTGCTTGGAGGAAATGCTCCTTGCAGACATGAGGGACCCCCACCTCTGAAATCAGCCACTGCATGGCACTCCCTGGCACTTTATTGAGTGCTTTTGGAGACAGGGCTGTAAAAACATAATCAGTCTCAAAATACTTTTGATAGCTGTCCAAATTATTGACTCTCCCCCATCGACCATTGCCCCAAAGGGGAATTAATGGACTGATTGGCAAGGAGGAGGCTGGTGACTGAAAGACATTGGGGCAAAGAAAATGCAAAACAACCCCGCGATGAGTCATAAATAGTCTGAGGGCATGAAAAATGATAATGTTTCACCAAGTACTATTAAATGATTTAAAGGACTTACCATCCACATGATATTATAGTACACTGTGAGGAGAACTACCCAGCCCATGGAAGAAAAACAGTGTTCTTAATCTTAGTATAATTACAAAATTAATTTTGTTCTCATCCATTTTAGAGACTAGAGTGCGTGTGTGTGTGTGTGTGTGTGTGTGTGTGTGTGTGTGTGTGTGTGTGTGTGTGTGTGTGTGTGTGTGTGTGTGTGTGTGTGTCTGTAGTTCTGGAAAAAAATAGCCCTTCATATAAAGTGTATTCATATCTGGTTCTATTAGAAATAATGATGGATTGTGATCTGTTAGAAATAATGCTGGATTTGAATGCAAAGGTGTATAACAGTTCATACGCTAGCCAGATTTACTAATTCCAACCATTATCAAAGTCTGTTCTAATAAAATTAAGCATCAAAGACCACTGATTATTTACAAATTTAAATGAAATATATATAGAATTGTGACATCTTCTCAAAATTGAAAAAGAAGTTATGTACTCACCATAACATTTCGTGTGTGTTGTCCATCCTTGCCTTCATTCTTACTAATGGGTTCGGATCAGATCCTTGGATCTGACTCAGCCTTTTTATACAAGCTCAAGGTCTCCCACTAGCCCGTGGCTAAACCCTATCCCAGCATGCACTAGGAAAGCTCCCCAGATCTTGTTTGCAGCTATCATAAGAGCAATAAAAAATAAAGGCAGTTTAGTAATTCAGAGGGCAATAAAGAAGGTCAAAGAATAATGATATCCAGTTGTACCACTTGGTCTTCCAGGAGTAAACGTAGCCGGGGGAAGGTAGGTGGGATGTAACAATGAAGGCGAAGATGGACAACACACATGGAACGTTATGGTGTGTACATAAATTCTTTATGTGTTGTTGTCCTATCTTGCCTTCATTCTTACTAATGGGGGAGCGTCCCTAGCACCATCTTTCTTGGGTGGCTCAAGGGAGAATATTCTTCAGAATCGTGGAACCAAAGGAGGCCCTGTACTTGGAGGCCAAATCAACTTTGTAATGAGTGATAAAGGTATGCAGTCTTGCCCATGTTGCCACAGCACAAATGGTATCAATTGGTAGTCTAGCTAGAAAAGTGGAAGAGGTTGCAATGGCTCTTGTACAGTGGGCTTTAACTCTATGGGAGAGATCTCTGTTTTGGGAATTATAGATGAAAGTAATGCAATCTAAAAGCCATTTTGAAAGTGTAACTTTAGAGACTAAAGTACCTTGCCTTGAATCTGAAAAAGATACGAATAGCTGGTCAGATTTTCTGAAGTTCTTAGTCCTGTGTAAGTAGAAACGTAATTATCTATGCATATCCAAATTGATGCAACATGTATTCTGCCTTATTCTCGTAATTTGGGTAAAAGACAGGTTCATATTTTACTCTGTACATACTTTTGGCAAAAATGCGGGGTTTGCGCGTAACAATCCCCTATCTGTATGGAAAAGCAAGTAGGGGGGTTTATGGACAAGGCTTGCAGCTCTGAAATCCTTCTAGCAGAGGTAATTTCTATCAAGAAAATAGTTTTCCATGTTAAAAATTTGAGCTTGCACAATGATGCTGGCTCAAAAGGAGGAAAAATTAAATGAGATAGGATGAAATTTAAGTTCCATGGTGCTGGGGGTCTCTGATAGGTGATCAAAGTAATAAACTACCCTTAAGAAACACTTTGCATAGTGTATGAGACATGATGTTGAGGCTAGAGTCACCTATATGAAAAGTAGATATCACTGCTAGTTGAACTAATGGAAGCCGAAGCTGCACCTTCATTGAATAATTTTGCTAGGAATTCTAAAATGGAATTCACTGAAGCAGTAAAGGGATCAATGTGATTACAAGAAGCCCATAATGAGAATCTTTTCCATTTGCTTCTATATATTTTTCTTGCTGAAGCCTTATGAGAAAATATTAGGATGTGTTTGACTAATGAAGAGAGGTTAGAAAACCTGGCTATGGTTGGAAGTGGAGCAGCCAAGCTGCCAACTGAGGGTCTGAAGTGAAGGATGGAGTGTTTTGGCACATGGGTCAAAAGGTCTGGAACTGGGTCCAGAATCTAAGGCTCCTCCCAAAGATGAGGCCACAGGAAGGAGAACCAGATCTGATGAGGCCATGATTATCAAGTCCTTTCCCAAGCAATTGGCCTTCTGAAGAACTTTGGGTATTAATGGAAAGGGAGGAAAGGCATAGAGGAGACCTAAGGGACAATCGTGAACAAGGGCATCCCTTGGTGACTCCCCCAGAGGGGGATAAGGGCAAAGTAGCTGCTGCATTTGGCATTCATGGATGTCACAAAAAGGTCGCAGCAAGGCTGGCCCCATTTGTGGGAAATCCTTTCCACTACTTCCTGTTTTAGGGACCACTCATGAGGCATCAGAATTGCTCTGCTGAGTCTGTCCGCTATCACGCTGGATTTCCCTGGAGTATGCATTGCTATCAGAAAATGTTGGGAGGAGGTTGCCCACTGCCATACTCTCAGGGCCTCCCGACAAAGGGGGTAAGATCTGGTTGCTCCTTGTTTATGTACCATACAACTGACATGTTGTCTGTCTGTATTGCAATAATTCACAGTGGAAGAGAGTCCTGAAATGCTTGCAACGCTAGAAATACTGCTATCATCTCTAGGACATTCATGTGCAAAAGGGCCTCGTGATCCTGCCAAGTGCCTTGGAATGACTTTCCCAGATAATGCCCCCCACCCTATCTGAGAGGCATCCATTGTCACTGTGGCCAATGGCTGTGAAAGCACGAATGGTTGACCAAGTGTCACATGAGTGGAGTAAAGCCACCAACGAAGGTCTTTTTTGCAAGTTTCTTTTATCAGTATTTCATGGGACATCAGCAATTCCTGCATCGACCACTGAGAGGACAGTAGCCACTGTAGAATCCTCATGTGTAGACATGCTAAGGGGATCAATGTTACTGCTGCTGCTGCCATGGTCCCCAAGACTTTTAGGACTATCCATGCTTGTGCTTTTCTCTTCATGAGCAGATTTAGAACCTGACATTGTAGAGCTTCTTGAAGGAGGAAGTCTGGCCATCATGCTTGTTGAATCCAATTCTGCTCCTATAAATATGACATGCTGAGAAGGCAGCAATGCAGATTTCTTGTAGTTTATCATAATTCCTAGGTGACAGCAGAGCTGCAAGGTGGTGTCTCTTGCTTTTACTAGTAGATGCTCAGTGGTAGTGGTTAGGAGCCAGTCGTCTAAGTATGGAAACACTCAGAATCCTAGGCATCTCAAGTGGGCCCCGACTACTGCCATGCATTTGGTGAACACTCTGGGGGCTGTAGTGCGGCCAAAGGGCAGAGCTTGAAACTGGTAGTGACTGGCTCCCAGCCAAATGCACAAATGCCTCCTGGATCGCCTGCCCATTTTTATGTGGTAGTACGCATCCTAGAGGACTATAGAGCACATCCAATCCTCTTGTCCCAGAAAAGGGAGTATTAATTGCAGTGTTACCATCCGGAACTTGGACTTTCTTACTGACTTGTTTAAATTGCTGAGATCCAGAAATGGTCTCCAGTCCCTTGTCTTCTTTGGAACTAAAAAGAATCTTGAGTAAGTTCTGGATCCTACTTGGTCTGCGGGGGCTGTTTGGATGACTCTTCTGACTAGCAACATTTGATTTCTAAGGTTGCTTGTTCCCTTTGACTGGGTGGAACACCTGGGATATTTTTTATGTTTGCGACAGGGAGGGAAAAGGGTATTGAGTAACCTCTGAATATGATGCTTGGTACCCATTTGTCTTTTGTATTTGTTGCCCAGGTTTCTGGGTACAAAGATAAGCAGCCCCCGACTGCCTCTAGAGATGGACAGGCGGTCCTCCTTTCAGGAGAGCTGGAAGGCCATACCAGAGAAAGATTCTCTGTCTCCCTGATTCTGTGGACCTCTCTGCCATGCAGTTGGTGTCTTCCATTACTACTTCCCCCTCTGGCTCTGGGGGAAAATTCACCACATGTGTCCTGGAAAGTTCTCTGAGATTTTCAAAACCATATTTTGCCACCTCCTTTCAGACCTTTGGGATAAGGTCTGGTAGGTAGGGAAAAATGGACTCCTATGGCAGACAGAGTCTTTCCTTCTTGTTCACACCTGGTTAGTGAGTCTTTGACTTTTGTTCCGAATAGAGATGAGCCATCAAACGGGGCGTTCATAAAGGAAGATTTAAAGGACTCCACGAAGTCACACAAGCACATCCAAGAATGTCTCCTTAGGGAAATTCCTGAACCCACTGCCATATTTGCTCCATCCGCTGCATAAGAAATCAGTCTCTTGGAGGAGTTAACAACTGAATTTAAGGTAGAGAGCTGATAGGAAACTTTATCTGAAATCCCTTCAGCCACTGAACCTTGGAGAGTATCTCCCAACTCTTTCAGGAGATCTAACAGGATTATAATATAACAATATAATAATATAACAGAAGTAAACAGGATATATTACTGTGCAGATAAATTAATAATTGATAAAGGTCTACCACAAGAACATAGGGTAGCGAGGGAAAGGGAGGAGAAAAACCGAATAACATCATGGAAATGTCGAACAGAGAAAATTATAAAGCAACTAAGACAAGAAGTGTCACTGTTAGAAGACTATAGAAAAGGGAATAGATCAACAAAAATACTAATAAAGATAGATGTGATAAAAGCAATGTGCAATATTGGAACAGACCAGGATCTATCATGCACTACTGCAAATAACAAACTAAAAATTTCAGCACAGGTGGAAAAACTTAGAAGATACGAAGATAAATATAAAGGAAAAGTGGAAAATAAGCAATTTATTGAGGACCCAGAAAGGTTTTACAGAGAAATGGGAAATAAGATAAAAGGAATTGAAAGACCACCAAAAAAAGAAAAAATAGATACATTTTGGAGAAGCATCTATGAAGATCCTGTGGAACATAACAAAGATGCTAAATGGACAGAAGAAGTAAAAGAAAGAATAAGAAGTTTAAAGGTAAAGGATATAAAATGGGATGAAGTAACAACTAGAGAGATTGAAACAAAGTTAAGAAAAGCCTCTAATTGGAAAACCCCAGGCCCAGATGCAGTACCTAACTTCTAGTTAAAAGTATTAACATCTTTGCATGAAGATATAGCCATGAGTAAGATTGATATGTGCACCCAGAAGAGACACCAACCTGGCTAAAAACAGGAAAAACAATGCTCCTACTTAAGAGTGAACCTGCAAGCTACCCTAAAAATTATAGACCAATAACTTGCCTTCGGATGACGTATAAACTATACACGGGAATTTATGCCGACAGAGTTTATAGTCATTTAGAAGAAAACTCAATTATGGCAGTAGAACAAAAGGGCAATAAAACAATTCATATGGAACAAAGGATCATTTGTTGTTAAATAAAGTCATAGTGGAGAACTGTAAAAAAGGAGAAGAATCTAAGTATGGCATGGATTGACTACAAAAAAGCATTTGATAGTATCCCTCATTCATGGATAAAAGAGTGCTTAAAAATGTATAAGATACACCCCACATTGATCACTTACATTACAGTGACTATGAAACAGTGGCAGACCACTTTGCAATTAAGCCATGATAAAGGACAAATTGTTATCCAAGGGATAAAAATTCAAAGGGGGATATTCCAGGGTGACTCTCTGTCACCGTTACTATTCTGCCTTGCCCTTAATCCATTAAGCTGTTTACTCAACAGCTTAGGCCATGGCTATAATCTGGCTCCTAGAAAACAAGAAAGTGCAAAGACTTCTCACCTTCTCTTTGTTGATGATTTAAAACTGTATAGCTCATCAGATGAGGAACTGAAAGCACAACTGCAAGCTGTCAAAACTTTTTCAGATGATATAATAATGTCATTTGGTCTTGATAAATGTGCAAAAGCAACCTTTAAAGCAGGAAAACCACAATGCCAGGAAAACATCAGTTTGGGACAAGAATGTGATATAAAAGAACTTGAACAAGAAGGAGTGTATAAATATTTGGGAACTGGTGAAGGGTCAACAATAAAACATGAACAAATGCGAATAAAGCATAGTAAGGAATACATCAGAAGACTTAAATTAATCCTGAAAACGGCACTGACATCTAGGAACAAAATCCAGGCTATAAACCAATTTGCTCTTCCTATCCTAACTTAAAGTTTTGGAGTGGTTGACTGGCCTAAAAACGTGTTGAATAGATTAGATACGAAAACAAGAAGGATGCTTCATGCACACCAAATGAATTATAAAAATCAGTGCATACCAAGATTATATATTCCGCATTCCGAAGGAGGGATGGGCCTCCTTGAAATTGATTATATGCATAGATCTGCAATCGTGGTACTCCACACATATCTGCTGACCTCACAAGACCTAAACTTAGTGAAAGTTTTGAAACATGAGGAGAATAAATTTAAGATGACTTCTCTGCTTAATCTAGCAGAAGCTTATCGGCATCAAGCAGGAATGGAAATCAAACCAGAAGTAGATAAAAATCAGGCAGCAACTAAATGTGCCAAAAAACAAAAGAAAGAATATAAGGTGAAGGATCAGATGAGAAGGCAAGAAATGTGGAAAAAGCATAAATATAGTTGCAAGTATATAATTACATCTGGAAGAACCTCATGTTGATCAGGAACGAACACAGGAATGGTTAAGGCGAGGCGAATTCAAACCATGAGATGAAAGGTAATTATTGGCAGCCCAAGACAGTGGGTTGTGTACATGTTGGTTTATAAAGTCCATTGAACATGTGGGAGAAACAGACAAATGTAGGTTTTTTTAAAACGGAATTGGAAACAATTGCACACCTTGTTGCTGGTTGCAATATACTAATGGCAGAAGGACTGTATACTGAAAGGCATAATAATGTGGCGAGACTGCTGCACTGGGGATTGTGCAAACATTATGGTACTGAAGTGGCCAAAAAACACTGGAAACATGAGCCACAAATCATCATAGAAAATGAAGAAGTCTACATCACATGGGATCATCCATTACCAACAGTTCAAAAGACAGATGCTAGTGTTCCAAGAAAAGAAGACAAGAGTAGCATTGATCATTGAAATGGTCACACCCAGTGACTACAGTGTCTTGCATACAGAGAGACACAAAGTCATAAAATATCAGGATCTGCAGGCAGAAACAAGAGCAATGTGGAAGAAAGATACCCAGGCAGTTCCAACAGTAGTAGGAGTAACGGGTCTTATAAAAAATAATTTACAATCATATTTAGATATGTTACCAATACATGTAACTCCATACGAGCTGCAGAAGGAGTAATTACTGGGCACATTCCGGGAGCTGCGAAGAGCACTACTAGCTAACATCAAAGACTGAAACAATACTAATTTCATGAACTTTAATTGTACTTTGACTTAGGAATGGGGGTCCATTCCAGTCATGGTATTAGAAACTCAAAAGACTTGGAGAAATTAAAAAAAAAACAGAGATCTCACTTTAATCTAGTAAAATGGGTTAGGTAGTTCAGTGATATGAGAGCAAAACTCACTGAAGAAAAAATGCACTTTCCATATCTGTCCATCAAATGAGACTTCTTGTTCGGTGGACGAACAGAAGAAGATGTACCTGAGAGTTCCTTCTTGGTGGCTGCCGCCACTGCTATAAGCATCTACTGGGACTCCTTTAGTTAAAAAGGTTTTGTCTGATGGGGACATGATGAACTTATTTGGCTTCCTAGGAACAGGTTCCACTGAATCTGATGACTACCACACCTTCCAAGAAACTAGATCCATAAGCTCGTCAAAAGGTGGAGACACCCAAGTGGAGGAAGGGTGAGATCTGAAGGCCTTCAGGTATACTGACTCCTCTTCCAAAAGGTTGATGGACTTCCAGCCACTTGTTTCAGTATTTCTAAGGTGTCTCCAAAAGAGACATCATCAGAGGGTGACCATGGGCATCCTTCAGCTTCATTGAGGTCCACATCAGAGGTGATGGACTCCTCTGGGGAGTCCAAATGCTTCCTCTTGCATAATCTCTTCAGAGAGATCTCTTCAAAGGGGTACTCTGGAGAGGTCTCAGAAGAGTGGGGGGTGACCTGTGAGGCATCCTGAGACCTAGGATCTCTGTGTCCTTGTGGATGCAATGATATAGAGGCAAACAGCAGTGCTTTTGGGGGTAGAATGTCTGAAGATGACACCGGAGCAGTCGGTGGAGACAGTACTCTCCTCATCACCTCAAAAGGCCCTGCCCCTGATCCAAGGATATCCCTAAATCTGAAGTAGTCAAGGGAATCCCTGGAATCAAGGATGATGGGCCTGAGGCTGAGGTAGGAGCCGAGCTCACCTGAAGATGGTAGGTGTTCTGGGGGTTTTACACTATAAGAACGTATGTGTGTCAATACTTATCTGTCGATTAAGTAACAATTCCTCAATGGTCAAATCGATGTTCCTATAGGCTAGATTCATCACATTGACTGACACTTCTCGATAAGTGTTAGTATACAATAGATCAAACATTTTACTATTGTAATCCAAATAATTCATAATGACCAGCCCTCCCCCCTTATCAGGCTTCATAAGCCTGATGTTATTGTTACTAATGATGTCTTGAAGTAACATCCATTCTTTTTCGTCCAAATTGTTAACATAACCCCTGTGATTATTATTCAAAATGATTTTCCTAAGTTCATTTTCACAAAGTGTCTCATAAATCACAAGAAGAGGGTGGGTAGGTGGAATAAAAGTGCTGGGTCTATGCAACTGGTGGGCATTTTGAGTAATAATAGTATTACCAAAATGTATCCCTAAATTTAATTTCCTCACGTACATTTTAAGATTTAAAATACTGTTAACAACATTTGCTGATCTCCCCAGGACAAAATTCAACCCTTTCACGAACAAATTAACCCAATCAACATCAACACAAACTTGACTAAAATTATAAATAGTAAAATCGGAATAATCATTTTGAATGACCTGAATAACTTGTTCACAGGGTTCAGCTATCTCCGGTAGGCCCCCCTCCCTCCCCTCCATGATGGATAATGGTTGTAGTTGTTGTTCTGATAATACATTTGTCCCTTCCTCTCCCCCCTCTGCTCCCTGATCTCCCCGGGACAAAATTCAACCCTTTCGCGAACAAATTAACCCAATCAACATCAACACAAACTTGACTAAAATTATAAATAGTAAAATCGGAATAATCATTTTGAATGACCTGAATAAATGTTCACAGGGTTCACAGGGTTCAGCTATCTCTGAAAAAACAAAAAAAAACAAAAAAAATCTTGCTTTTTTCCCACTTTTCTGAGATTTAAAAAAGTTCAGTTACAGGCTTGCTGTTCTTGAACTGTTTGTAAGTTTTTTGGAGGCCATTTTTTGCTTGGGCTAAAGGGAAGTCTCTCTGTTGATCAGTGGCAGTGAAAAACATTGAGCAGCCTGCCTGCCCCTGTGGGAGTGGTTACTGACTTGAAACTGTAGTTTTATTGGCCATTTTGGGTCAATTCCAAACTCCTTCATCTTCCTCTCTTAAAACCCTCTTTTGCACATTTTTGTGCATAGCGCAACAGCGGGCAGCGCCGCCTAATTGGGTTTAAACTATTCCTGGCTCCTCAAAGTCTGCTCTTCACTTTTTCCCTTAGAACTGCTCTATCTCTCAATTTAAACACCATATTCTCATTCTAAGGCCCTTCACTGGTCCAATTAAGTAATCCTACAAGTTAGCACTATTAAACCATAAGCACTACTTACTCTTATACTCTCTACGATTACCCTGTCCTCTACTGGTTCGTCTTAAATTCAGTTTCCCTATATTACTCTAGCATGTCCAAAGGTCAGTCAATGGTTTCCTCTCCAGTCCAGCTGGTGAATCTGGGAATTTTGAGGCAATGTTACAACTGTCTCATGTACATGGACAACCCTCTCCTCCTCCAAACAGGTTCAAATATATGTGAGAGATGCAACTATTTAGCCAAACTGGAGGTTGAGCTCTCTCATCTCAAAACTGGTGTAACCAGTCAGGAGGAGAAGGTAACCTCACACAACACAATTCCAGTATCACATAGTCCCACCACATCAGCGAACCAAATGCATAAATACACAAAAACATACTCGGAGGCTCTAAATAAAAATCTACCTAAGCAACAGAGACCTCCAAAGCAGACATCCAAGCAAACGCTACCTCAAAACAAAACACGCACAACACATAGCCCACAAAGTCAGTGTGCCAAGCAGCCACAGCCCTTAAGGCTGAATAACACACCTGATAATCTTGTAATAGGTGACTCTATTGTCAGACACACTGATGTCCCGCTCACCAGGCTGAATAAAGAGAAGGTCACGGTGAGCTGCCTGTTGGGTGCTAGGATCTGCCACATAACGCAAGCACTCAGGTCACTCCAAAGCAAATACAAATATGACTCAGTCATTGTACATGCTGGTGTGAATGACCTGAGACGTACCTCCCTGGACTACATGAAAAGAGACATAGAGGAGCTCTCTGATCATGTAGCCCAGGCTGGTATGACCCTGACCTTGAGCATCTTACCCTCACCTAGAATGATGCCACAGTACAAAGACAAAATGATCGATTTTAACAATTGGCTAAAATTTTGGTGTCATTCAAAGGGGATCCAGTGTCTGTCAGCCTGGGATGACATGCTCGACAAGCCACGTTGCTTCACTAGGGACGGCTTGCACCTGTCACCACTGGGCTTTCGGATATTGGCAAAGGCTCTTGCCACCCCATAGTGCCTTTTTAGGCAAGGCTCAAAAGTCAAACCCACCCCATAGACAGCACAAGGAACAAGAAACTAAGGGTAATGCTGCTAACGCCAGAAGTCTTAACCTCAAGATGCACGCACTCGAAGCTCTCCTCAGTATGGAGAACATCAATATCTGTGCAGTGACAGAAACCTGGTTCAAGGCTCCAGAGAGCACCCCAGCACTACCAGGCTATACCTCATATCATGCTTTTCGGCCCCAAAACCCGGACCGAACCACAAAAGGAGGGAGAGTTTCCATATTTATCAAGGATATCCACACCTCCAGGTTAGTGGTATTGCACGAAGTATCGGAGACCATCCATGTGCAACTAACAGTGGGCAAGACTGCTTTTCAGTTTATAGCATCCTACAGACCACCCTCTCAAAGTCAGGAATCCCACTCGGCTTTCCTGAAAACATTGGAGAACATGAAGATCTCTCCGAACATCATTATATTGGGCAACTTCAACTACCCAAACATTGACTGGGAGCACTACTCAAGCCCCAGCACCTTAGCCCAAAGGTTCCTGGAAATTATAAACTCAAATGCTATGGAACAACTAGTCACCACTCCCACAAGAGGGGACAACATACTAGACCTGATCATTACCAACATGGGGACTCTATGCTCCACACCAGAAGTATATCCCTCATTGGTAAGATCAGACCATAAATTAATTTCACTGGATGTCCACATCCCGACCCCACCCCAGCCCAGAAAACCACAGTGAAAAACTTCTCAAAAGTGAACTTCTCACTTCTCAAAACCGAAGTGGAATCCTTCAAGGCCCCAGGGCCAGTGGAAACTATGGCCCAAACTGCAGAATCCTATATAAACGCATTCTACGGACATCTCCAGGAATGCATGGATCATGCTAGCCCAAACAAAACCAAGACCCAATCATCCAAAGGCAGGCATCCAGTCTGGTGGACCCCTGCCATAAATAAACTGTACAACAGAAGGAGGAAGCTACTACATGATAGAGAAAAATCCCTAATAGGGAAGGCATCTCTGATCAGTACTAGCAAAAAATTATGATCCCTCATAAAATCCTCCAAGGCCAGCTTCGAGAGAAAAATTGCACAGGACACCAAAGACAATCATAAGGCTTTTTTCAGTTATGTTAGGAACCTGGGATGCAACTCCCAGACTTGTTCTGAGTTGATTCTAAATGACAAAAAATACACTGAACCCACAGACATCACCAATATCCTGGCAGACAGGTTCAGTGCAAACTTCTCCACCCCCTCCCCCCCAAAAGAGCAAGTATCTATCCCGGCAGAGGGCTGCCTCCCAAACATCTCTAATGCTCAGGTGAAAGCTGCCCTCTCCAAAGCAAAAAACACTGCTTCCATGGGACCAGATGGCGTCCCAGGTTGCGTCCTACATGAACTCCAAGAGGAACTAATCCCTCAAATAAAACAGCTATACAATCTCAGCCTCACTACAGGATATGTGCCCACAGAATGGCGTACAGCAACAGTGGTCCCACTCCACAAAGGTGGAGCCTCTACGGACCCTGGAAACTATCACCCCATAAGCCTGACTAGCTTAGTCTGCAAGGCTATGGAGAGGATCATCATGGAGCTCATAAACAAAGACATTGGGGACCTACAGACACTAGATCCTACCCAGTTCGGCTTTGTCAAGGGCAGATCCTGCCTTTTGAACCTGGTTGACTTCTTCGAAACAGTCACCAAAGCCATAGATGAAGGGAAGGTAGTCCACACAGCCTATCTGGACCTTGCAAAGGCATTTGACACAATACCCCACTCGGGCATCATAGATAAGCTATCCAGCTTAAATATAAACCCCTATGTCACAAGATGGGTCGCAAACTGGCTCAAAGACAGAATCCACAGAGTGACAGTTGCTGGAGCCATGTCAGACTCGAAACCGGTCACAAGTGGCGTCCCACAGGGTTCTGTCCTGGGACCACTCTTGTTCGGTATACACTTTTCCGAGGTACAGGCAAACGTGGGAGGACTATGGCTCACCAAGTTCGCAGACGACTGCAAACTGGGCGCCATAATCGACTCTCCAGCTGACACAAATATCCTTCAAAAAGGTCTCACAGAGTCAGATAACTGGTGCCAGCACCATGGTTTAAAGCTAAATGCCAAAAAATGTATAGTCATACCCTTTGGCAAAAACAATGTGCCCACAAATTACCACATAGGCGGAAACCCATTAAGTACAGAGAAAGTTATTAGGGACCTGGGGACCCTAGTTGATAGCAATCTCTCCTTTGAAAACCACATTGCCAAAGTGGTTAGAAAGACCTTCTACATAGCCCACCTCATCACAAAGGGTTTCACATCTAGATCAAGAGAGGTAATCGTGCCCCTTTATTCATCCCTCATCAGGCCCATCATACAATACAATGCCCCTTTTGGGATGTACCTTACCCGATACCTGCAGCAATTAGAAAGACCCCAAAAATATCTCACCAAGAGGATCAAGGGTTTCAAACAGATGCCATATGCTGCTCGGTTAAAAAAACTCCAGCTCTACTCAGTTGCATACCGCCTTCTTCGAGGTGATCTATGCCTGACATACAAAGCTACGTCAAATCCAGAATTAATGGACATGTTCCACCTCAGTAAATCTAAATCCCTTAGAGCCACATGCTCGAGGGACTTGAACCTCAGCACAGAAATAAATAGAACTTGCTGGAGGGACAGGTTCATAACCCAGAGGCTCCCTTCGCTCTGGAATAGAATTCCAGTTCATGTGAGGCAGAGCACCTCACTGAATCTCTTCAAGAAGAATCTCGATAGGTGGATGGGGGATCGTAGGTTTTTCCCAGGAATTACTCCCGTGTCACTATTAGACAGAGGCACAGTAAACTAAACCTTAAAAGGGGCACAGTATACTCAAATCAAGGGGTGGCGTAAGCCATACAGAATCAGGCTAGGCTTATAATTGCCCCAGGGCAGATAGCCTAGTATGAACCTATGAACCTATGAACATCATTCACATCATTGTTTTGTTCATTAAAATAAACAGAGTCCTGCCCTCTCACTTGGTTGGTTGAACCTAGGGCTAGGAAACAACGTAAACTAAATAGGGACAAGATTGATTATGAAACTGGTAAAGCTTACCCTGACCCCCCTAGAGGGCAGGACTCTATTTATTTTAATGAACAAAACAATGATGTGAATGATGTGGTCAATGATAATCCTGTTGACAATGAGTATTTAAACGGGGATGTCCCCCGTGGATCCCCCTCCCCTGAGAAGATCCGAGAGGATCAGGGAGCAGAGGGGGGAGAGGAAGGGACAAATGTATTATCAGAACAACAACTACAACCATTATCCATCATGGAGGGGAGGGAGGGGGGCCTACCGGAGATAGCTGAACCCTGTGAACAAGTTATTCAGGTTATTCAAAATGATGATTTCGATTTTACTATTTATAATTTTAGTCAAGTTTGTGTTGATGTTGATTGAGCTAATTTGTTCGCGAAAGGGTTGAATTTTGTCCCTGGGAGATCAGCAAATGTTGTTGACGGTATTTTAAACCTTAAAATGTACATGAGGAAATTAAATTTAGGGGTACATTTTGGTAATACTACTATTACTCAGAATGCCCACCAGTTGCATAGACCCAGCACCTTTATTCCACCTACCCACCCTCTTCTTGTGATTTATGAGACACTTTGTGAAAATGAACTTAGGAAAATCATTTTGAATAATAATCACAGGGGTTATGTTAACAATTTGGATGAAAAAGAATGGGTGTTACTTCAAGACATCATTAGTAACAATAACATCAGGCTTATGAAACCTGATAAGGGGGGAGGGCTGGTCATTATGAATTAGTTGGATTACAATAGTAAAATGTTTGATCTATTGTATACTGACACTTATCGAGAAGTGTCAGTCAATGAGATTAATCTAGCCTATAGGAACATCGATTTGACCATTGAGGAATTGTTACTTAATCGACAGATAAGTATTGACACACATACATTCTTAGAGTGTAAAACCCCCAGAACACCTACCATCTTCGGCATCCCGAAGATACATAAATGCATCCAGAACCCCCCTCTACTTCTGATTGTGGATGCCAAGGCTTCGAAAACATATAGGTTGGCCAAATTTGTGGACCATCAATTGAAAGGTCTAGTGGAAAAGACGCCTTGGATTATTAAAGATTCATGGGATTTTTTAGGTAGAATACATCCAGATATGTATGATGATGGCCTTATTATGGCCACCTTGGACATCAAGGATCTATTTTCAGTAATCCCACATGAGGAAGGGCTTGACTGGTTTTATGAATATCTATGTAGGCATTCTGATGTAAGTTTTGACACCAAATATGCCATTAGGACCTATATGGAACTTGTTTTGGAAAATAACTTTTTAAGCTTTGATGGCCACCTCTTTAAGCAAATTAGGAGTGACCATGGGTGCATGCTGTGTCCCTGTGTTTACCAACGTGGTTTTGGCACACTGGGAGGAGGAATACATTATGAATTCATACTGCAAAGACCATTGGGTCCTATGTGGTCATTATTTGGATGACATAGTCCTTTTATGGAAAGGGGGTGAGGACAAATTAGGTGAGTTTTTTGAATACCTTAATAGTACCACTGATTGTTTAGAATTTACCCTGAACTCTGACATAGAGAGCTTGAATTTTTTAGATGTCACTATTGTGAAGGGTTATATGAGTAAATCTTTTATATCTAAGCTGTACAGGAAACCTACGTATTCAAATACATTTTTACATTTTGAGAGCTGGCACCCTATTCATCAGAAAAAGTCCCTAGTTAAGGGACAATTTATCAGAATCGCTAGAATGGTGTCAGATGAAGGGGACTTCCAATCTTAATGTGATAAACTTATTGATATATTTAGAAGAAGGGGTTACCCGATGAATTTTTTAAAAGAAATTGAAAATGAGGTTACTGTCAAATGACGGAATGGGTTAATAGTAAAAATTTTATTCAGTGGTTGTGGTATTGATGATGGAAAGGTTAGAGACAGATTACATTCCAACAACAATATTTTTTCAAGATCGTGCACCCTAATCTTCACCTTGGATTTTTATGAAATCAAAAACACACTGGTTAATTTTTGGCCAGTGATGTTACTGGACCAGAATGTCTCTATAATTGTAGGGGATAAACCAGTGATTGTCTACAAAAAATATTATAGCTTTAAAGCACTCTTGGAAAGACAGAAGAAAGAGAACAAAACTAGTAGATGCCTTAAATGTGGTAGGTGTGGGCAGTGCCCATATGGTATGGAGTGTGAATATATATTTATCAAGAATTTTGGACGAATCTACCCCAGTAAAAAATGTTTTTGTTTTTAGAAAAGGGTGGTATATATTGCTAAGTGTGGGTTATGCAAAGTATTTTATGTGGGCAAAACAAAAAGGGCCTTTAAGCAGAGAGTATATGAGCACTGCTATGATATTAAATGCAAAAATAAAAACAATGCACTTTTCAATCATGTGGACAAATATCCAACGCATTTTTTTAGGTTTTTTGCCATTGATCATGCGGACCTGGGAGCCCGGGGTGGCCCAGTGGATGATTATTTAGAATTATTAGAGTTAAAATGGCAAATTAAGTTGAATGCAGGTTCATATCCTGACATCAACGAGTGTATAAGTATTATGCCCTTGTTGAAGCTAAGAGCTTTGTTTTATATTTAAAAAATATTTAAAAAGCATTTTAAAAAATATTTAAAAGTTTTTTATTGTTACTTCATGGGTTTATTACCCCATTTTTTTGTATCACAGTATTTTCAGTTGTTTGTTATATATTTATATATATTTATATACATTTATATTCATTGGTGATATGTATGTGTGTTTACATTTTTATATTTATTTGCAATATGGGAGTATACTTTTTCATATGTCTTGGCAATTTAAGTCAGGTATTATTTCCTTTAAATATGTGCATTAGTTGACAAGAAGTGATCTAATAGTTGAGAACCCAATAAACTGTCATTACGAGTACCTGCTGAGTGGTTGTCTGGATACCTTATATTTATTTTTCTTGGTTTGTGTTTCCTTTGGACAGAACAGTTGCGTTATAAAAAAAAAAAAAACTGAAGAGAAGCTGTATCGATGCAGAGACACATGCACATATACTACATTTCATTATTCTACATCTTTTCATGTCTAGAAGCCTTTCAGTACTATCAAATCACATTAATGTTACAGTGAACTGAAATCTTCAGGTCAGAATTCAGATATAATATATCATAACTTTTTTAACTTTACTGTATAATTTTTAATTTTGGGGATTAAGAATAAACCAATTTAAAATCAAATCTGATGTTGTCAATTTTCATTCGTTCCTCAACATTTGGGGTCAGATCTGATCTTCAGATCCGACTTGGCCATTTTTTACAGCTCGTGGCCACTAGAACTTTTGAGCTCCTACCTTACCCATAATGCTCTATCCCCTAACATACCTGAGATTCAATTTACCACTTTAGCATACTGAAATGGTCCATGGTTGCTGTGAGCTCTCGAGTGTCACTAGAATTTTTTCACAAAAATGATATCTTTAATTGCCTTTCATTGCCTTAGTAACTCCTTTTTCTTTCAATTTATTATTATATCTTATATCTTCCCTGCACACACTATTTAGTGTATTTCTTGTATACCATTGTTGGTATTTTCTCTCCCCGCTTCCCTTTCTAATACCATTGTTGGTGTTACTTTCCATCCATTTTATTCCTGTTTAAAAATATTCTCTTCTTCTTTCTTTTAGTTAAAGTGCTAAAATGGCAGAAAAGCCTTCTGGCTTTAAAAAGTGTAAAAAATGTGGGCACAAACTCCCCTTATCTGATGCACAAGACTGGTGCATTTATTGTTTGGGCCCTGATCACCTCAAAGTGGATTGTGAAATATGCAAGTTTTTCAGTCCTAGGGCAGTTGTTGATTATAAAAACAAATAATGAAATGTCTTCTTCCTCCGACCTTTTCAAAGGCACCATCTGGGGCTCAACCCTCAAGATCCAACAAAAAGGAGCACAGAAGGAGGCCATTGGATCCATATGAGTCTTCTACCTTTTCCTCGGATCCAATGTTGGAGCCAGCTCGGAAGAAGTCAAAGAAGTTGGATCCGAAACCCAGACCTTCTGATCAGCCAGCATCAGATGTTCAATCTAATTCCTTGGATCCAGTGGTGTCAGATCCAAAGTCCTTACCCCCACTGAGGTATGCATCCTCCTTAGATCCAGTGCTCTCTAGAGATACCTCACCTCTTTTTGGATAGACGCCAGCATTCCAGGTCCCCCTCTGTAGCCTCATCCGCTCATTGCATTCTTTGAGTGTACCGGCTCAGTGTGAGTCAGAGCTTGATTATTCTTGGAGCCAAAGTGTCCCTGTCAGGTCCGAGAAGTTGGAGTCAACTCCAAGGTTGCTGGAGTCATCTCTGCCCCATCAGAGCCTCAGCATTGGAGAGTGCAGCTCCAACCTCTGCCTCAGGGCAGATTGCCTTCAGGTCAGGGGAGAGCTGATAGTCAGTTAGCATGGCTTCTCAGCTCCATCAGCCTCCTACTCCACAGGGCACTCTGCCTTCAAGTTAGTGGAGAGAGTGTTTTCTGCTTTTGCGGGAAAGATGGTTCCTCCCTCCTTGGATCTCCCCTCTGAATCCCATCTGGCCCATCCACCTCTTATGCTCATGGATTTGATCTCTATGCAGGTGTGAAAGGAACCAGACATTGTTGAGCTGATCCCCAAAAGCTCAGACAGGATTTTGGCACCACTAAAAGGAACAGAGATTTGGAGCAAGGGAGTACTGGTAGATGCCATGGTCTTGGTGGCTATGAAGAAATAACTTGTGGAACAGAGTTCTTCTGTCCATCCCCCCAACAGGTAGTCAAGGGCATCGGACAAATTTGGGAAGCATGTATTTGCTTCAGTAAACTTTGCACTCAGGTCGCTGAATTATTTGGCACACTTCACTAGACTGCAGGGGGATTTGATTATAGAAATTTCCAAATCCCTTGCTGGGATCAGTACTTCTGAGGATCAGACTTCTGTTGCCTCACAGTTGGCTACCCTACAGTCAATCACTAATTCATCCATGAGGCTCATTTCACATGCAGCTGAAGGTAATTCAAGGGTGGCAGGTTCAAGCATTTCTATTAGGAGGCATGCCTGGATGTGCCTTTGTGATTTTGTGGAGCTCTTCAAATCCTCTTTTGTCAATGCATCTTTTGACTGGAGCTCTTTGTTCAGCCCTAAGGTAAAGGACACACTCTCCAGGTGTGAGTAAAATGGTAAGACCCTCTCTGCAGTGGGTGTACATTACTCTTCCCCTCAAAGAACCTTTTCTAGGAATCAGGAGAGGGTCAAAAAAATCCCAGGGTCCTTTCCAAAATCCAAATGGAGATAGTTTCCCAGGGACAGAGGGGAGAACTCAAATAGAAGACGCCTCCCACATGGCAGAGATGGCCCACAGAACCATGGACAGACCCTATCAGTGCTTCCGAAAGGTGGCCCAACTGTTTACCTCTTATTAGCAGCCGGGGGTCATTTTATCCTTGCACCAGAGAGCCTGGCTAGATATTACAAAAGATACGTGAGTGCAGAGGATTATTTCCAGAGGTTAGGTAATTCCTTTTTCCCTACCACCCCCCACCAGCATTAAACCAAATTCCTGATGTTTCACCCAGTCAGAGGAAAACAGCAGTTCTAGAAGCAGACAGTCATCCAAGAGGTTCCCCATGCCAGACAGAATCTGAAACTTGCTCAGGATTCTTTTTACTGCCTAAGAAAACAGGGGACTGTTGACCAGTTTTGGTTCTCAGTTTTATGAACAAGTCGGCCCAGTACATCAAGTTCCGGATTTCACATTTCAGTCCATTCTGTCTTTTCTGCACAAGGATGACTGAATGTGCTAGGTAGATCTTCAGGATGCATACTATCATATAAAAATTAACTAAATGTATCTACGCTTCCAGCTGGGAGCCGGTCATTACCAGTTCAGAGAACTGCCCTTTGGCTTTACCACAGCCCCCAGGGTGTTCACCAAATGCATGGTAGTAGTAGCAGCTCACTTGAGACTGCAGGGATTTTGGTTGTTTCCATACCTGGGTGACTGGCTCATAACCGCTCCGACCAAGACTCCACTGATAAGAGCTCAAGATTATGTACTCCAGACTTGCTCTCTTCAGGGAATTACCATCAACCTCAACAAATCTCAGAATTTTCTCAAACATTAGAGTTCATAGGAGCCTTATTCAACACAACATCAGTGACAGCCTCCCTTCCTTTTCCAAGGGTACAAACTATCCAATTTCAAGTCATAAAGATAATTAAAAATTCTTCTCTTTTGGCTCGATTGATTCTACAAGCCTGAGGATCAATGGTTGCAAGTTCCTCTAGCAAGATGCCATATGAGAATTCTTCAATGGACATTAGCGACTCAGTGGTCCATTCTACACCAGCCTATGTCCACCCAGATCAATGTTACCCAAGCATGCAAAAAATACCTCTGGTGGTGCATCCACTCAGATTAGGTTCTACAAGGCCGTCCCATTATTATTCCTCAGCTCAAGGCCATAGGGACCACAGACGCTTCCCAAATTGGGGAGGGGGCACTTCTTGGGAAAGACAGCCTAAGGCACGTGGTCCCCAAAAGAGGCCAACATGCATATCAATGTCCTGGAAATAACAGCAGTGCTCTTAGCTTTCCAAGACTCTCTCCCTTTTGGAACAATTGCAATTCAGACAGATAATATGTCCATGGTTTGGTACATCAGCAAACAAGGAGCAACCAGATCGTACCCCTTGTGTCCAGAAACTCTGAGAGTGTGGCAATGGATGATCTCATCCAATTGATTTCTGACAGCAATGCACATTCTAGGGAAATCCAACATGATAGCAGACAAGTTGAGCAGGTCCATTTGGTTAACTCACAAGTGGTCTCTCAATATGAAAATTGCAGAAAAGATATTTCACCAGTGCCATCCATGCTGCAACCTTTTTGCATCTCCCCTATACAACAAGTACAGTAGGTTCTTTGTTCTAATCCCTCCACCGGAAGAATCACCAAGAGACCATCTCCTTCATGATTGGTCCCCCAGTCTCCTCTATGCGTACACCCTAACCCCCTTAATCCCCAAATTTCTACAGAAATCTTCTCAACTGAAGAGCAAAGTCATCCTCATTGCCCCCTACTGACCTCGACAGATTTGGCTCCCCTTTCTTTGGCTTCATCTAGTTTACCCTTCATAAGTCCTGGAACCAATTCCTGACCTCCTGTCTCACTCAACAGACATTATTCACCCAGACATCTCAACCCTAAAACTGACCATATGGTTTTTCTAGTTCCACTGATAGCTAGACAAGCCAGGCTCTCTTCCCCTGTCTGCCATATACTTTTGTCTTCCAATAAAGCTTCCACTAGGAAAATTTGCAGAAGTAAATGGAAAAGATTTGTTTTTCTGGTGAAGCAAAAAGATATTAACCCTTTTTCAGCACCAAAACATAAAGTTCTTGAGTTTCTAGCAACAATCTTTAATGAAGGGGCCAGTTCTTCAACTGTTAAAGTTCAACTAGCTGCCATTTCTAATTTTCATATAGGAGCTGAAAATTCCACCTTAGCTTCATCAAAACTTTGTAAGGTCTATTTAAGGGGTACCCTTCTTTTGAGAACTCATTATAAAGATCCAACTTCACCATGGGACTTAAATTTAGTATTACAAGCCTTGGTTCATTCTCCCTTCTAACCAGCAGCTCCATGTAGTAGGAAAACAATTTGCCTGTAATGAATATCCTTTGGCATTATAAAAGATGGCATATTAAGTAAATTTCTAAAATGTCTTTGGAGCAGTGTCATAAAAACAGTGTATTAATAAATTATTTGGTGTCCAATATTTAATCAAAATTTAAGCTAAAAAATATTTTAACTATATACACAAATTTATATTATTATGTGTCATTCACTTTAAAATAAGACCTGACTATAATGATGCTAAAGTCTATGTCCACCTTATATCCTCTAGTGCTTAAAAATGCATCTTTCTTACCAAAGGCTGCATGTGATAACTCAGCTCTAAAATGCCAGCTTGTATATAGCATTAACAATGGGAGCATTTTTGTCATGTGTCCAAAGACTTGACAAACAACATGAATATACTCTTCATAGGTTCATGTGTGAATTTTAGGCAAACTGGCGAACTGTCCTGTAGGGTTATTTTATGACTATACACAAAAATTGTCCAGCACCAAGGAGGTTAGAAGAATATACTATCCTTTATTGTGGCAACTCCAAAAATAAGAGCAAACCGGTTTTGGCAACGGTAATGCCTTCTTCAGTGCTATAACACACAGAAAACATGATTCATTTAAATAATAAAACACATAATGAGAGTTATCCTATTGGTTCATACCAAATTAACTAAGCTCATTAAGGCCAGGCTTGAACAAAGCACCTAGCCTAACAATCAAACTTGATTTTTTTTTTTATTCAAAATGGTATGCCACCCTGCTTTACACATCTTATTGTCCTGGACTTTGTCTATAATAATAAAGTTAAATCTAGCAGTGGTTTGGGCCATAGTATGTTTGAATTGTGAATTAGATATTCTTTTGTTTCTGATGTCACTGAGGTGTTTACTTATATGAAACCTCAGTGGCCGAGAGGTTTGTCCCACATAAAAAGCAGAACAAAAACAGGTTGTTAAATATATGACCCAGCACTGCTGCAATTTCCAAAAGAGCGGATCTGATATATCTTAGAGGTGTTACTGCTGGTAAATTCTTTAGTCTTTAAAACATATGCACATGCAGAACAGTCACCACAAGGAATACTACCCACCAATTTATCACCAAATAATGTGAGCTGCTGTGTATTGAAGGGGGAAAACATATTTGTAATGGGTAAAGTGAGAGTTAAGTGTGGGCCCTCTACAATATGAAAATAAACATTGAGATGATAATAATTCGGATAATCTTTCATTAGCCATTAATATGTCCCAATGGTTGTCAATGATGTGTCTAAATGTGTTAATGTTGTGTCCAAAAGAAGTGACGAGGCCTATGGGTTGAGGTGAATATATATCCAAATTGTGAGGGGTATGTTGATACTCCAGAAGATTCACTCTAAATTGTTCTGAGGCAAATGAACAAGCCTTATTTATGTTATAAGCATGATAGCTCCTACTGAGAAACCTATTGGCTAGATCCTGTCGCTGTAATGAAAATGCATGTTCAGTGGAGCAAATGCATTTAAGCCACAAAAACTGGGACTTGGGGATGTTGTGGATGATGTGTCGAGGATGATGACTTGTTGCATGAAGTAGGGTATTGAATTGGGGAAATTTATAGAACACTTCTGTTCTAAGCGTATGATCACTCTCCCGAATGACACTCACATCCAAAAAAGTAATTAGATTGTAATCCCAATTCAATGTAAAGTGAATGCCCCACTTATTTTCATTTAAATATTGTACAAATTCTTACACATAAGTCACATCTCCTCTCCACACCATCCAGCAGTTATCCAAGTACTGCTGCCAAATATCCAATTCTTCTAAAAATATATTGTGGCTGGGATCATAAATAAGTTGTTCTTCGATGTACCCCATGAACAAATCAGCATAAATCAGGGCAAAAGAAGCCCCCATAGCAATCCCTCTAACTTGCCAGTAGCATTTACCATGGAAATAAAAAACATTCTTTGTTAAAACATGTCCAGTTAAACAAATTAGTAAAGTATTAAACCCAGGAGTGTATAAATCAGCTTTTTCCAACCAAAACTGAATGGCTTCTAGACCAGCCCAATGGGGGATGTTGGTATATAAAGCGGTGACATCCAATGCACACATCAGCCAACCAGGATCCAACTGAGTATTGGTGATGATCTGAAGAACCTGTGTGGTATCTTTAATCCTTGCTCTAACCATAGATAGTAATGGTTGTAGATATTCAGTCAAACAAACCGAAAAAGGCTCTGTCAAAGACCCCTGCCCGATGCGATTGGTCTCCCTGGTGGTCGAGTTGGATGTTTATGTATTTTGGGCAGTAAATATAAGTATTGGGATTGTGGGTCAGGTACAGTAAGTTGAAACCCAACTTTTTGACTGATGATACCTTCTAATTCACTATTCAAACATACTATGACCCATACCACTGCTAGATTTAACTTTATTATTATAGACAAAGTCCAGGGCAATAAGATTTGTAAAGCAAGATGGCATACCATTTTGAATAAAAAAGAATCAAGTTGGAGTGTTAGGCTAGGTGCTTTGTTCAAGCCTGGCCTTAATGAGCTTAGCTAATTTTGGTATGAACCAATAGGAGGATGACTCTCATTACGTGTTTTATTATTTAAATGAATCATGTTTTTTGTGTTATATCACTGAAGAAGGCATTACCATTGGCGAAACTGGTTTGCTCTTAGTTTTGGAGTTGCCACAATAAAGGATTGTATATTCTTCTAACCTCCTTGGTGCTGGACAACTTTTGTGTGTAGAATTCAGTTGGTATGGTCCGTGATTTATTCTGTCATAAAAGGAGTTATTCTGCAAATTAAGTATTAGCAAAAGTATGCTCTACATTACATTCTTCACTGGGGAATTTTACCAAAAATGTATAAACGTATACTGAACATTGGAGAAAGGAGATTTTGTCTATAGGGATGACAATAGGCAAGAGGGATCTGGAATTTATTGGAGAAAACTGGCAAAAGAACCAAGGTATTGGGAGCAAATAACTAGAGACGAAAAGATGATAGAATGGGAAGATGCCGAGAATTTAGTTGGACTGCAGCTTAGAGATTGCCTTCCCTATCAGGGATTGATATCAGAGTATAGGCAAAGAGAAAGAAATAGGGGGGTTCTAAATAAAAGACCAGCACTAGTAGAGTTTTTAGTAGAATCTAGAAAAGAAGCTCCCATTAAAAAGGAATAATTAGTACACCATATAAAATATTGCATGATAACTATGAGAATCAATCAGAGGAGGTTAGACAGGATTGGGAAGAAAGACTGCATAAGCAATTCACAAAGAAACAATGGGAGGATATATGTATCTCTCTCAAATATGCAATAAAATCTAGAAGATTTAGGATTTTTGAATAGAAATGTTTGCATAGATATTTCTATACTCCAAGTAGACTCCAGAGATTTTTTTCCTCAGGCAGACAGTAAATATTGGAGGTATGACCGGGAAGAAAGAGATAAATTGGGAGCATATTTTCTGGGACTGTGGTGAATTGGCAGAATTTAAGGACTCCCTGTGGAATGCACTGTCGGAGATGGTAAGTGAGCAGATTGGTCTGATGAGGGTGATGATTTTTCTGAGCTATAATACAGAATCAGAATTGCCTAGGCATGGTAAGGCCTTGTTGTGTCCAATAATGGCAGCTGCCAAAAAGCAATTACTAGAAAATGGAAATCAAAATCTAAACCAACTATACTATAAGTACTGAATATAGTAACAGAGATAAAATAACTGGAATTGAGATCTTTAGAAAAGGGTGGGAGAAAACTACATAGGAAAACTGGGAATTGTGGGAACAATACATACAAGGGAGGAATGAGGTTTAAAAGGTGGCAGGACTTAAATTAGCTATTTAATGTTCAACTGAAAAAGATTGGGTAGATTAAAAGTGATGTATAATGTTTGCAACTGGGAGTGTGTCAGTATGGTTTGTGATGTAAAATGCTTGCAACTAGGATTGTGTCAGTGTGGTTTGCTTTCATTTCTATGATTGCCTATGTAGTAAGTGATGGTTTAATAAAGATGTTTCTTGTTTAAAAAAGGCAGGAATTGAATAATTTATGTAAGGTTGCTTAGGTTATATGATATATAGCAATATATGTGAAGTAAAATGTTTATGTTAATTATATTTTGATTACTTTTATATGAATGTAAATTTGCCTGTGTTACAAGTGATGATTCAATAAAGGTGTCTTGGGGAAAAAAATGTATACTGAACTATATAGAAAGTTCTAGATGTCAATTTCATGTTATATTGTAAAGCAGTTTTGTATATGGTATGGTCAGGCTGAGAAAAATTGGAATTTTGTTAACTATGTTAAACTGGTGAGCGAACTGTAAAGTATATACCCCACTTTATGTGATTAATGTTTAGAACAACACTGAAGAGCTTGATTAAGTAACTGCAAGTAAAACAGTTTTTGTTATTATTAACTGTATAAAATTTAATTATATAAACTGCATATTATATTGTAAAGCACTTTTGTACAGTGTAAGGTCAGGCATATTTTAAATGTGAGGCAGGGAGAGTCTTCTCAGTGACTACTGAACATACTAAAGATATTAAAGCAAGAATGTAAGTTTTCTTTGTTGTAATGTTTCCAGGCTTCAAATTATAACAAGATAAAAAAAGGCTGAAAAGATGCAAGTTAAAATGATTTGATGTTGTGATATTGTGCTGCTGGGTTGGGAGGGGATGTAAATGTGTACTGATCATATTATACATAGAATTAAGATAATAATCTCCCTTTTTATTACAGGGCTTTGGTTTAAGCTATAGACAAGTTTTTCAGCAGATAGGCTTGAAAAATAAGACAAAATTATGAAAGACATGGAATCGTAGTTTTCTTGTAGTTGCAAAATCTTTAGCTTTTCTTTCCATTGGCAATTGCTCTCAATGGGAGACAAGAAGTCATCTGGTGTAAGCAATTAAACATGAGAAGTTTGAACTGTGTGTTCTGAGAGAAATTTACAAAGAATTTTTCAGACATCTACAGTTACTATTTTTTTCTCATTACCAACTGCTTTTACTTGGAGATGGGTGGTCTACAGGTGCAAGCAATTTAATCATGAGACCTCTAAACACTGTGCTGAAACACAATGTATGAGGTACATTGTAATTAATAAAACTTCAGCTTGGCCAGCTAAGAACTTGGTTATATTCAACTGGACGTATAAGAGAATTTAAGTATCTTTATCTGCTCTTTTTTTTTTTTTTTTAAAATACAGTATTTAATTTGAGTGTTGAAGGAATTTTTATCTTTTATTTATTTTATTTATTTATTTATTCAACTGGACGTATAAGAGAATTTAAGTACCTTTATCTGCTCTTTTTTTTTTTTTAAAAAATACAGTATTTAATTTGAGTGTTGAAGGAATTTTTATCTGAAGTTATTCTGCTCTTCAGTAACTTGAACTGAAGCTAGTGTTGGCTGAATTCTGTTATTTGCTAGTAATTACAGGTGTGGGGGTAGCCACATTCTTTGATTTCCTGTCCTTGCATATTTAAACTGGTGCATGTGAAATAATTCCTGCTTTAAAACTTCAGCTTGGCCAGCTAAGAACTTGGTTATATTCAACTGGACGTATAAGAGAATTTAAGTACCTTTATCTGCTCTTTTTCTTTTTTAAAAATACAGTATTTAATTTGAGTGTTGAAGGAATTTTTATCTGAAGTTATTCTGCTCTTCAGTAACTTGAATTGAAGCTAGTGTTGGCTGAATTTTGTTATTTGCTAGTAATTACAGGTGTGGGGGTAGCCACATTCTTTGATTTCCTGTCCTTGCATATTTAAACTGGTGCATGTGAAATAATTCCTGCTTTAAAACTTCAGCTTGGCCAGCTAAGAACTTGGTTATATTCAACTGGACGTATAAGAGAATTTAAGTACCTTTATCTGCTCTTTTTTTTAAAAAATACAGTATTTAATTTGAGTGGTGAAGGAATTGTTATCTGAAGTTATTCTGCTCTTCAGTAACTTGAACTGAAGCTAGTGTTGGCTGAATTTTGTTATTTGCTAGTAATTACAGGTGTGGGGTAGCCACATTCTTTGATTTCCTGTCCTTGCATATTTAAACTGGTGCATGTGAAATAATTCCTGCTTTAAAACTTCAGCTTGGCCAGCTAAGAACTTGGTTATATTCAACTGGACGTATAAGAGAATTTAAGTACCTTTATCTGCTCTTTTTTTTTAAAAATACAGTATTTAATTTGAGTGTTGAAGGAATTTTTATCTGAAGTTATTCTGCTCTTCAGTAACTTGAACTGAAGCTAGTGTTGGCTGAATTTTGTTATTTGCTAGTAATTACAGGTGTGGGGGTAGCCACATTCTTTGATTTCCTGTCCTTGCATATTTAAACTGGTGCATGTGAAATAATTCCTGCTTTAAAACTTCAGCTTGGCCAGCTAAGAACTTGGTTATATTCAACTGGACGTATAAGAGAATTTAAGTACCTTTATCTGCTCTTTTTTTAAAAAATACAGTATTTAATTTGAGTGGTGAAGGAATTTTATCTGAAGTTATTCTGCTCTTCAGTAACTTGAACTGAAGCTAGTGTTGGCTGAATTTTGTTATTTGCTAGTAATTACAGGTGTGGGGGTAGCCACATTCTTTGATTTCCTGTCCTTGCATATTTAAACTGGTGCATGTGAAATAATTCCTGCTTTAAAACTTCAGCTTGGCCAGCTAAGAACTTGGTTATATTCAACTGGACGTATAAGAGAATTTAAGTACCTTTATCTGCTCTTTTTTTTTAAAAAAATACAGTATTTAATTTGAGTGTTGAAGGAATTTTTATCTGAAGTTATTCTGCTCTTCAGTTAGTGGCATTGAAACTGCCCGCCCCTCAGCCTGCCTCTGGGCCCATCTCATTTGCTCACTCAACTGAGTGCAGTGAGATCATATTCTGATTTCAGGCACTCCTACTGTGTACAAAGAGAGCATCTGGGAAATAGAAAAAAAAAAATTAAACTTATTTCCTGCCTTTCTTGTTAAGTGGTACAGACTATTTGTAGGCTTCTGAGCCCCCAAGCCCTTCTGTGTTTGAGGGAAGCCTTCTAGCTTGTTTTTTTCTTATAACTAGCCAGTTTTCTAGTTTCAGCACTCAAATCTGTTTCTTTGATCTCAGCACTTGTTCAGAAAAAAAAAAAAAAAATTTTTCATCTGCTTTTACTGTACTTGTGTTTTTACCTACTTCTTTTTACTTTTGCATCATCTTAAAATACTCAATTGTATTTATTACTGCTTGGTGTAACTCATTCTAAGCCTTTTGGTTTAAACACTTGGGCTTCGGACCAGTTAGTTGTTTTGCACTGAGAGGGTTTGTGGTCTGCACTGTTGTGGCAGAACAGGTAGCTTACATCCTTCTAGGTTGAGAACTGCTGATTGAGGGCTCAGTGTCTGTTATTCTAAAAGTGTATTAATTCTGGTTTAAGCACTTGGGCTTTCAAGCCAGTTATTTTACATTAAGAGGGTTCGTGGTCTGCACTCTTGTGGGAGGAGAGGCTGGACTCTGCCCTTCTGAGCTGGGAATTTCTGGTTAAAGGCTTATAGTGCATGCATATCTGAACTGTTTCTTACTGAAGTTGGTGCGCCTTGTTTGCTGTGGCATAGACTGGATTCGGGCCTGCTGGATCTAGCTTTGTTTGTGTAACTTGAGCACTAATCCAGACATTCTCTAAAGTATTCAATGGTATTTATTACTGCTTGGTTGTAACTTGATTAAAGTGTAGCTATCATTCAAGTCTTTTGGATTAAGCACTTGGGCTTCAGACCAGTTGTTTTACATTAGAAAGGTTTGTGGCAAGCACTGTGGTGGCAAGACAGGTAGCTTTCATCCTTCTAAGTTGGGAACTGCTGATTGAGAGCCCAGTGTCCAAGTGTATTAGTTCTGGTTTAGGCACTTGGGCTTCAGGCCAGTTATTTTACATTAAGAAGGTTCGTGGTCTGCACTCTTGTGGGAGAAGAGGCTGGACTCTGCCCTTCTGAGCTGGGAATTTCTGGTTAAAGGTTTATAGTGCCTGAATATTTGAACTGTATCTTACTGAAATTGGTTCACCTTGTTTGCTCTAGCATAGACTAGATCCAGGCCTGCTGAATCTAGCTTTGTTTATATGCTTGTTGTTTGTTTGCTTGTTATTTCCCTGGAAGCTAATTCCACCTAATACGCAACTTCTCAGCTTCTGTGGATCACTAGTGATATCTGCATTGCTTACTGTACTTATTTCCTTGTTTCACTTGAAAGAAAGTTACTGTTTGTCGTTTTTGCATTTAGTTACTTGTAACACATTGCACTCAAGTTACCTGGCACTTGCTCACTAAAGCAATTATATAAGTCAGCACTAAAATTAAAAGCACTACACCCTCACTCCCCACTGGCCCTTGTTTTCAATTAAGGAATTCCCAATATTATTCTAGCATGTCCAAAGGTCAGTTGTCAATCTTCTCTCCGGTCCAGCTGGTGAATCTGGGAATCTTGAGGCAATGTTATAACTGCCTCATGTACACAGACAACCCTCTCCTCCTCCCACATAACACAAATACTTGAGAGATGCAGCTATTTAGCCAAACTGGAGGCTGAGCTCTCTCAACTCAGGACTGGCAAGACCAGACAGGAGGAGAAGGCAACTACACACACCACAAAACCAGCCTCACATAATGCTACCACTCCACTGAATCAAACACATAAACACACAAAGACATACTCGGAGGCTCTGAGTAAAATTTACCTAAACAGCAGAGGCCTCCAAAGCAGACACCCAAACAACTGCTACCTCAAGACACCCCACAAGCAACACATAAACCACAAAAGCAGTGTGCAAAGCAGTCACAGCCCTTAAGGCCAAATACAACACCAAACATACTTGTCATAGGTGACTCCATAGTCAGACACACTGACGTCCCACTCACCAGGCTGAACAAGGAGAGGGTCACAGTAAGCTGCCTATCGGGCTAGAATCCGCCACATAACACAAGCACTTGGGTCACTCCACGGCAAGTACAAATATGACACAGTCATTGTCTATGCTGGTGTGAACGACCTGAGACGTACCTCCCTAGACTACATGAAAAGAGACATAGAGGAGCTCTCTGATTATGTAGCCCAGGCAGGTATGACCCTAACCCTGAGCAGTATCCTTCCTTCACCAAGAATGATGCCACAATATAGAGACAAGATGATCAGCTTTAACAATTGGCTTAATGTCTGGTGTCATTCAAAGGGGATCCAGTGTCTGTCTGCCTGGGATGACATGCTTGACAAGCCACGCTGCTTCAAGGGACAGCTTGCACCTGTCACCCTGGGATTCGGATATTGGCTAAGGCTCTTGCCACCCCATAGTGCCTTTTTAGGCAAGGCTCAAATTCTAAACCTACCACCCTAGAAAACAAAATGGGAAGAAACTGAGGGTAATGCTGCTCAATGCCAGAAGTCTAAATCTCAAAATGCACGCTCGAGGCCCTTCTCAGTATGGAGAACATCGATGTCTGTGCTGTAACTGAAACCTGGTTCAAGGCTCCTGAGAGCACCCGGCACTATTAGGTTTTACCCCATATCATGCGTTCCGGCCCCAAAACCCGGACCACACCACAAAAGGAGGGGTGTATCCATATTCATAAAGGATACCCACACCTCCAGGTTGGTGGCAACGCAAGCTTGGAAACCATCCAGGTGCAACTAACCATAGGCAAAACTGCTCTACAAATTGTAGCATGCTACAGGCCACCCTCTCAAACTCAGGAACCCCACACAGCCTTCCTGAAGACACTGGAGGATATAAATGTATCTCCAAACACCATCATATTGGGTGACTTCAACTACCCGAATATAGACTGGGAACATTACTCAAGCCCTAACTTTCTAGCCCAACGGTTCCTGGAGTTCATAAATTCAAATGCCATGGAACAGCTAGTCACTGTTCCCACGAGAGGAGAAAATATACTAGATCTCATTGTCACAAACATGGGGACAAAATGCTCCACACCGAAGTATATCCCTCATTGGTGAGATCTGATCATAAACTAATCTCACTGGAAATCCACATCCGCCCCACCCCAAACAAAAAGACCATAGTGAAGAACTTCTCTAAAGCAAACTTCACACTACTCAAGACTGGTGTGGTATCCTTCAAGGCCCCTGAGCCAGTGGAAACCACAACCCAAGCTGCGGAAGCCCTTACAAATGCCTTCTATGAACACCTCCAGGACTGCATGGATCAGGCAATCCCAAATAAAACCAAGACTCTTTCCACAAAGGGCAAACGTCCAGTCTGGTGGACCCCAGCCATTAACAAACTTTACAATAAGAGGAGAAAGCTATTACATGATAGAACAAAATCCATAAAAGGGAAGTCACCCCTGATCATTATTAGTAAAAAAATACGAGCACTCATAAAATCAACTAAGGCCAATTTTGAGAGAAAAATTGCCATGGATTCAAAGGACAATCATAAGGCCTTTTTCAGCTATGTTAGGAACCTGGGTGGAAACTCCCAGATATGCTCAAAATGAATACAAAATGATACAAAAATCACTGAACCCACAGACATTGCCAACATACTGGCAGACAGGTTCAGTGCAAACTTCACCCCCCTCTCCCCCCCTAAAGGAGAGATAACTATCCCAGCTGAGTGTAGCCTCCCGGACATCTCAAATGCGCAGGTGAAAGCTGCTCTCTCTAAAGCTAAAAACACAGCATCAATGGGACTGGATGGTGTCCCCGGCTGTGTGCTACACGAGCTAAATGAGGAATTAAACCCGCACATAAGGCAGCTGTTTAATCTCAGCCTTACCACAGGATACGTGCCCAAGGAGTGGCGTCGGCAACTGTTGTCCCACTCCACAAAGGCGCCTCACGGACCCTGGTAATTACTGCCCCATAAGCAACAAGTCTAGTCTGCAAAGCTATGGAGAGGATCATAATGGAGCTCATAAACAAAGATATAGGGGACTTGCAGACATTTGACCTGACCCAGTTTGGCTTTGTCAAGGGAAGATCATGCCTTTTGAACTTGGTGACTTCTTCGAAACAGTCACCAAGGCCATTGATGAGGGAAAGGCAGTCCATACAGCCTACCTTGACCTTGCAAAGGCTTTCGACACAATACCCCACTCGGGTATTGTAGAAAAACTTACCAGCTTAAATGTAAACCCATATGTCACAAGATGGGTTGCAAACTGGCTTAAGGACAGAACCCACAGGGTTAGAGTTGCTGGCACTGTGTCAGACTCCAAGCCGGTCACAAGTGGTGTCCCACAGGGCTCGGTCCTTGGCCCCTATTGTTTGGCATCTACTTCTCAGAAGTACAGGCCAACATAGGAGGACTTTGGCTGACAAAGTTTGCAGGCGACTGCAAACTGGGCCATAGTGGAAAGTGCATCAGACACGGATATCCTTCAGAAGGGACTCACGGAAACAGATAGCTGGTGCCAGAGCCATGGCCTGAAGTTAAACGCCAAAAATGTATAGTCATACCCTTCGGGAAAAACAAGGTAACCCCAAGCTACCATATAGGTGGCAATCCACTAAGCACAGAAGAGGTTATCAGGGACCTGGGGACCCAGGTTGACAGTGGCCTTTCTTTTGACACTCACATTGCTAAAGTGGTTAGAAAGACCTTCTACATTGCCCACCTGATCATGAAGGGATTCACATCCAGATCTAGTGAGGTTATTGTTCCCCTGTACTCTTCACTTATCAGACCAATGATCGAGTACAATGCCCCATTCGGGATGTATCTCACCCGACATCTGCAGCAATTGGAGAGACCCCAAAAGTTCCTCACCAAAAGGATAAAGGGACTCCAAAATCTGTCATATGCTGCCAGATTGAAGAAACTCCAGCTCTATTCAGTCGCATACCGTCTGCTCAGAGGTGACATGTGCCTGACATACAAGGCCATGTCCAACCCGGAATTAATGGACATGCTCCACCTCAAAAAATCCAAATCCACCAAAACCACTAGAGCAAGCGACTTAAACCTTAGCACGGATATAAATAGGACGTGCTGCAGGGATAGATTTATCACTCAGAGACTCCCTATGCTGTGGAATAAAATCCCGGTCCATGTGAGGCAGAGCACCTCGCTGACTCTGTTCAAGAGAAATCTAGACCTGTGGATGGGAGATCGTAGGTTTACCCCGGGAATCATCTCTGTGTCACTGCTGGACAGAGGCACAACAAACTAATGGGCACAGTATTTTTTCATATAAGGGGTGGCGTAAGCCACAAAAATTTGGGCTAGGCTTATAAATGCCTTAGGGCAGATAGCCTAGTATAAATCTATGAAGCTATGAACCTATAATATTTAAAAGCACCATAGCAAACAGCTCAGTAAAAAAATGATGTCAAAAACTATGGGAAGTGAATAAAATATACAATTGCTTCCTCCATAGAAGCCTTAGAAATGTAATGCATTTAATATAACAGTGCACACTTTTGCTTATTTATTTAAAATTAGCCAGTGCATGCTTTCTTAGGGCTAAACATTGGTGTTTATTGAAAGTATGTAATCAGTTTCTTACATCTGAGAGGAGAACAGACATAAGCAAAGAATAGATGGTGATCAGTTTAAGTGGGAACAGGGTCTGTAATACATTCTTTAGTATGGGTAAGCTTAATTTTAGAATTGGTAATGCCTGTGTGTATAGCTGTCAATGTGGGACAACCATTCCTATATGGAAGGGTAAACTTCATTTTTTTGACAATGAACACATTTTTGTGTTTCTTATACTTTTAAAGAGGGTGGTGGTTCTGAAAAATCTATTAAGTGTTTTTTTATTGTTTTCACTTAAGTAAAAAAACTCTTAAAATATGACAGAGGTTCAAATGGAGACAAGAAGAAGCAAGTGCATAACACATCAGCCTACCAAACCTGTGCACACATGTAAGTTAAACGTTTGAAATAAACAAACATTCTAAAAATAGTCATGTATAATATGTGGAAATAATAGCTCTCTATCTTAAAGGGTACTCTGTCCAAAGTTTAATGAACTGCAAATGCTTTGCAAATACAGACAAAAGGCAAACAGAAATGAATTATATTAAGAAATTCGGGATGCAAATAGCAAAATAAAAGGATTCACATCCAGACAGAAAGAATATGTGAATTTAAGGAAAGGGTTCAAGGGCTGACATCCAGTAGAATACCATGGATAAAGGAAAGGGGGAGTAATAATGATTGATAGAGGGGCTCCAATAGTTAAAGAAGAGGAAAAACACAATAGTTGTAGATTTGTGGTTGTAAGGCAAAGGAGGAGGATTATGCTAGCATGTATTTATTTTTTAACACCTTTATTAAATTGTCACTTAAAACATAGATAAATATACCTTGATATAAAAGAAACCAAACTATAATTAACATGTTTTCAGTTACATATATTAAACATCACATATGCTCTTTTTTATAATTATCATC
Organism: Protopterus annectens; assembly: GCF_019279795.1. NCBI lineage: Eukaryota > Metazoa > Chordata > Ceratodontiformes > Protopteridae > Protopterus > Protopterus annectens. Next base: position 1,187,520,431 of record NC_056735.1, on the reverse strand, counting down.
AGTTCAATATTACATAAGTTGCTCATTTCCTGCCTTCCCTTAAACCTTACCACTCTTCTTTCTGAATATTATTCTGTATACATTGTCCCCACAGTTTCCAATTATTTATATGTAATTTGCTTCTTCCCTTTTCAAAAGATCCCATATCCAGTTCTTTTATCTCTGTTACAATATTTAATACTTCAGATAATGTTGGTTTAGACTTTGATTTCCATTTTCTGGTAAATGCTTTTTTGGCAGCACATGATTTAAATTAAACAAGACCTTTCTATGTCTAAGCAAGTCAGATCCTGTACCCTGGCTCAAAAGAATAATTTTCTTAGTTACACCCATTTGCGCACCCAATATTTCTGACAGAGTACTCTGTAGGGAAGTTTTAAAGTCTGTCAACTCATTACTCCCAGAACATATGTTCCCAGTTACCTATTTTTGCCCCATCACCTCTACAACATTTGCCATCTACCCGAGGATAACTTATTTGGAATCTGCTTGGGTTATAAAAATACCTATGCAAACACTTCCAAGCAAAAATCCTAAAACTTTAAGACTTTGTTGCATACTTGTGAACCATACATACATCTTCCCAAATTGTTTATCCAATCTATCTTTCCAATGTTTGCAAACCTCCTCAGATTGATTCTTATATTTCTCATACAATATTTTATATGCCCTACTAATTGTTCTAGATTTAACTGCAAATTTTACCACAGCAGGTCTTTCACTTAGGATTCCCCTATCCCTTTCACTTTGCCCATACTCTGATATCAATCCCTGGTAAGAAAGGCAGTCTCTAGCCTGCAGTCCAAATGTCTTCTTGGCTTCAGCCCATGCTATTACATTTCCCTCTCTTATTATTTGCTCCCAATACCATGGTTCCCTTGCCAGTTTTATTCAATAAATTCTAGTCCCCTCTTGTCTATTCCCTGTATCCCTACATATGGTCATCCCTGAAGGCAAAATCTTCTTTCTCCATTCTCCTGTTGGCTTAGTTCTTAGAATACTTTCTGCTACTTCATGAATATAATATTCTATATAACTGTTATTCTCCTTAAGAATCTGCATCCAATATCCCACTCTCTCCTTATTTTTTGAATTCCCTCCCCCCTTCTTCATCATCAGCCCTTTTCACTTGGAATTATAACTTTCTGCTTGTGTAATGTATATGAGCCTTAATTGTATAGTTTTAAAATATCCCTTCAAATCAGGCATTCCTAAACAACCTTGGTATGGTGGATAGATCAATTTATCCTATTTAACCCTTGCCCTTCAACTCTTTATTAATTATTGTCCACAACTTTACCTCTGGTTAACAAAAATATGCCTGACCTGTATATAAAATTAGGGGGCTAAAACATTTTTACTGCGTTTATCTTACTATACATATCCATAAATGAGAGCTTTCTATTTCTCAGTTTTAGTACTATCTTTTGTTTAGTCTTTTCCAACATATCCTTACCTGCCATAGCAGAAGCCTTTTTAATCCATACTCCATCTTATTGTGTCCCCATAAATATGGGTATCTCTGTACCAATTCCTGTGTGGGGACATAATTTTTGTTTTATCAACATTAATTTTATATCCTGAAAAAAATTGAAAATCTCTTAAAATGTTCCACAACAGTGAAATGTCCTTTTCTAGATTTATCAGGTACTAAATGATACCATCTGCAAATAAAACCAACTTTTCTTGATTAACATACCAATGATATCCTTGAATTTCTAAGTCCCTTATTTTCTTTGTCAATGGCTCTAGATATAAATCAAAAACAAAGGGAAGGAGGACTCCCCTGTCTGGTTCCTCTTTTCAGAAACAACTTATCAGAGAGGACGCATCCCACTTTAATTTTTGCCTCAGGTCAATCATATATCCCCCTAATTAACATTATTATTATTGTATCAGGGAATGTAAATGTTTTCATTGTCCTACTCATAAAACCCCAACTTACTGTGTTGAATGCTTTTTCTGCATCAATAAACACCAACAACAGCAGTATTTTCTTATATTCTGCATCCCTCTTGATTTTTATTGTTCTAGTAATGCTATCAAATGTTTGCCTCCCCTCTGCAAAACCACACTGATCCATATAGAGAAATGTTGGCAACACCTTTGACATTATTTTTACTTAATATAGACATAAACACTTCCTAATCAAGGTTTAAAATTGAAATGGGTCTATATGAAGCTGAATCTAATAGGTCTTTACAGTCTTTCGGTATTAGAGCCACCACAGCTCCCCCTCCCTTTTAAAATGCTGTTAAACAAAACCTTCCAATCCTTTTATAGAACCATAGAAGGTTACTAAGCTAATGGCCCCAGAGCCCTTACAAGCCTAGCCAAGGTCAGCCAGTGTTCTCAAGGGTCTCTGGTTCAAGCAGACACTAAAATCAGCACCTAATTGCCACTATCCAAGAGGGACACAGGTGGAACCCGCTTACACAATAGTAAACTCAACTGCACTAATAACTGACCTCTATCTTGTGCAGGTAAAGAGATATTAACTGTTGTCTTTACGATATCAATCTATATAGTTATAATTTTAATTTTTTTTCTAAATACCTCAACAACCATGTAACACAGACAGAACTCCTTAGCCTCACATGAAAGCTCTCAGCCAGATGAATAAAATGCTGCTGACAGTATGTGTGTAACTTCAGGGGTTACTGTAATTTGTTTACAAAATATTAGAAATGTAATTGTTACTGTGTTTACTGTGACTTATAAAAATTCAGTTTAAGACCTAGAACCTAAAGAGTACTATCACTATAAAAATAGTCTGTGCTGAAGAGTTTGCCATTTATACTTCTTTCATAATCCCTGTGGTTCTAGAGATATGAACATTTATTTGAAATGTGAGGATATAATTTGATTCTGTTAAAAGACTTAGGCTACACCCATTGGAAGTTACAGTGCAAACTTCCTGAGCTCCATTGGCATGAATGAGTCAAATATTGCCAACAAGGGGCTTTGTTTAACATGAATAGGAAGCTTGTTCCAAAGGTGGGGCAACTCTATGAGACAAATCTGTCTCTCCAGCAAGTTCTGTTGATGTCACATATCAGGTTAAGATCCTTTCAGCAAGTGACGTGTGTGCCATTTGACTTGTGAATGTTCAGCATTTCTATTAAAGCTGGGTCAGAGATTGCTCTACATGCAAGGCACAGGTCACCTCTAGGCAGTCTGTATGACACAGAGTAAAGTGATAATGATTTCAGTCTGTCTGCATAAGACAGATCTTGAAGACCACTGAATTTTCTTTTTAAGGAACCTTTGTGGTTTCTCCAATTGTTGCAGGTGTTTGGAAAGGAACATACCAAAGGGAGCTTTGTACTCGATTATTGGACTGATGAGGGAAGAGTACAGGGGGGGTTATAACCTCTTTTTTTCGGGAGGCAATGCCCTTACTTATGAGATGAGAAATTTAAAATGCCTTTCCTACCACTGTGGAAACATGGTGATCAAAGTTAAGGTTGCTGTCAACCTGTCTGCCCAGATCACTCACCACTGACTCTGTGCTTAGGATATTGGTATTAATGTGGTAGTTTGCAGGAACTTCACCCATGCCGAAGGGGATGATAATACATTTTTTTTGCATTAAATTTAAGACCATGACTTTGGTGCCAGTTATTAGTCTGTGTAAGACCTTCTTGCATGGGTTTCAATGATCGCTCCCAGTTTGCAGTCATCAGCAAACTTTGTCAGCCACAGTCTTTTAGTTTTAGTGTGTACTTCAGAGAAGTAGATTCCGAACAGTAGGGGTCCAAGAATTGATCCCTGTGGGACACCACTGGTTACGGGTCTTCTGGAGGAGGTGAAGCCTCCTCTTTTGACTATATGAGTTCTATCAGTGAGCTAGTTTGCAACCCACCTGACAATGTATGAGTTGATACTCAGCTTGGTGAATTTATCAATGATGACTGAGTGGGGGATTGTGGCAAAGGCCTTGGCTAAGTCTGTTCAGGCTGTATGCAACAGATTTGCCCTCATTTAGGGCTTTGGTGACTGTCTCAAAGAAGTCTACCAAGTTTAACAAGTATGGTCTCCCCTTGACAAAGCCAAAATGGGTGGGGTCGAGCATTTAGAGATTTCCTATATCTTTGTTAACAAGGTCCATGATGATTTGTTCCATGGCCTTGCAGATAAGGCTGGTTAGGCTAATGGATCTATAGTTCCCAGGGTCTGATGATGGTAGCTGTTTTCCATTCTGCTGGGACAATGCCAGTACTTAGGCTGTGATTGAAAAGTGTGCTCAATGGCAATGCTATTTCCTGTTTCAACCCATGTAAGAGGCTGTGTTTTTGGCCTTGGAGAGGGCATTTAAGACCTGCTATTCAGAGATACTAGGTGGGGGGATAAGTGTTAGGGATGCTTTGGGGTATATGTGGCAGGGACAGGGGAGTGAAGTTTTCACTGAACCTGTCAGCCAGCAGGTTTGCTATATCCACAGATTCTATATATACTCCACCAAAGGCTGCCTGCCCACAAAGATTCCAAAGGAAAGAAGAAAAAAGCAGGTACTGGCCACCACGCTGAACAGCTTCAAAACCTTTATTTAAAACACAATTAAAAACACAGGAATGAGTGCTTTCAGGACCAAGCCCTTCTTCAGATACAAAACTCAAATGAAACTGTAGTTTATTGCACTGGGGTGGCTTGTGCTATAGGACTGCAGGACTACAGCCCCCCCACCTGCAAAAAGAAAAATAATTGCGTCCCCCCACTGTAGAAAATGAAAATAAAAAAAATAAAAATTCACATCTCAGAACTCACGCATGCGTGCTGAGTTCCTGACTGCTGTGTTAGGCAGTCCAGAACTCCAGGCACACATGCGTGCTTAATTCCTGAACACCAGACTGCTCAGTTAGGCAGTCCAGATAGGGAAGGAAGGGAACTCCTCCCTGCCAGCCTAGAGGTCTGTGCAGTGACGATCGCACAGACTGGAAGCACACCAGACTGCATTGCCCGCAGGCTGGAGATTCCAGCCTACTCACGTAGTCTTGCGGGGAAACCCAGAAACAGCCTGCATGGGCTGAGGACAGTTATGGAGGTCGGGAAACCCAGAAACAGCCTGCACGGGCTGAGGACAATTATGGAGTCTTAATCAGGCAGACTGTTTATGAAGGTGATCAAGCTACGGAGGACTTTATCAGGCAGACTGTTTATGGAGGTGATCGGGCTACGGAGGACTTAATCAGGCAGGCTGCTATGGAAGGTAGGGTGTGTGTGTGTGTGTGTGTGTGTGTGTGTGTGTGTGTGTGTGTGTGTGTGTGTGTGTAAAATGGCCTTGGGCCCAACTGGCAAGAGCCTGAATTCCCTACCCACCACCATTTGTAAAACATTTGCAGATTTTTGCCTCATATTTTTTCTGTTCTGTTCCTCATAAAATCTGTGGTTTCTGTATTTTTGTTACATAACACAGCCAGTAGTGCAGTGGTAGCATTGTTGCCTGACAGCTACAGCTTGTCTGGTTTGATTCTTGGCTGGGGTGCCTTCTGAGTGGAGTCTGAATGTCCTCCCTGTTTGCGTGGGTTTGTCTGGTGTCCTCAATGAATATTTGTCCCTATTTTTTGGACTATATTCCCCCATTATTGGCTTCATCCAGGTTTTTTTGTGCCAAGGTTGTGAGTTATGGTGATAACTGAATTCACTGAATATGTTTGGGGGCTGTATTCCCCCATTATTGGCTTTGTTCAGGTGTTTTGTGCTAAGATGTTGACAGCTATGGTGAGAACTGAATTCACTAAATGGTAGCCATTTAAGTTTCAGTCTTCCTTTCTTTCATAAAACAGATGATATGGCATAGTGGTATGTTGCTCTGACTGTTTTGCACAGGGTCCTGGGTTCAATACTTGGCAGTGAAATGTATGGTGGTAACACAGCATTTTATTCTAACAACTTTAATAATGAAAGTAACTAAACAGGATACACCACGAGAACACGTTCTTCAAACGAATTTCCTTTATTCCAAGCAGTAAAATATACAAGGATGAGCGCTTTCGCGTGCTGCTTGCACGCTTCTTCAGATCAATAAAACAGTCCTTATTCCTTTTATATCAAACAATGCTTCCAATTAAACTTGAAACAATTAAACAATTAAATAATTGACTAATTAAAGAGGTTTTCAATGTTAACTTATTAAAGAGATCCATACCCCTGTTGTGCATTAGACTTTCGCCTCAGATACTCAAGGTGATTTTTACGTTTCACTTATTATGATAATATTTCCTCAACAGAAAATAATCGAATAGTGTCTTCTGAAGAACATTTTTATATATATAAAAACATTGATAAAAATATTAGTAAAAATGTTCCCTATAGCAAAACATTAATAAGTTACATTTCACTTTAACCAATTTAAATAATTGGTTAACGCATATAAATACGCAAACTTATCCATATAATAATGAATAAATTTCATCTGCAATATATCAGTTTAAAAACTACAAAATATGGAAAAAAATAAAATAAATGAATAGTTAAATAAATAACACATATAAATGAAACAGAATATGACTAGACGTCTTAATGATTAGTCTCTGACTTCATGTCCAAGATTCTGTTGCAAATCAAAAAGTTATACTTCATATTCTGTGTCAGAACCTTTATAAAATCTACAATACACCTATCTGTACTTGCTGTTGTATTCGCTATTGAATTTCATTGTACCGTGGTTAAAATATGTCATATTGAATATTCAGTATATGTGTGAATAACACATTTAAAACATGAAATTTAAAGCGTGAAATTCAAAGCCTGGCTCAGGAGCTTCCTTACATGAACAAGACATCAGAGTTCTCTATTTTATTTAAACTCGATTATTTTCTGTTGAGGAAATATTATCATAATAAGTGAAACGTAAAAATCACCTTGAGTATCTGAGGCGAAAGTCTAATGCACAACAGGGGTATGGATCTCTTTAATAAGTTAACATTGAAAACCTCTTTAATTAGTCAATTATTTAATTGTTTAATTGTTTCAAGTTTAATTGGAAGCATTGTTTGATATAAAAGGAATAAGGATAGACACTGTTTTATTGATCTGAAGAAGCGTGCAAGCAGCACGCGAAAGCGCTCATCCTTGTATATTTTACTGCTTGGAATAAAGGAAATTCGCTTGAAGAACGTGTTCTCGTGGTGTATCCTGTTTAGTTACTTTCGTTATTTTGGGGCTGGTGTTTGCTACAGGATACTTTAGGAGGTATAGCGGCAATTTGTTTTCCATTCTAACAACTTTCCAACATTACACAAGCAATGTTTAAAATGTGTCCGTTTTTTGGTCCGCCCCCCCCACTAAATTTTGGATTTTTTCAGATTTCTTGTGCTGCAAAGTTAGGAGATGCAGCTGAGCGTCAAGTAGATTTTTACAAGAAGCTGAGAGCTGCAGGGGAACAAAAGTTTAGCGCTGCTTATGCCAAGTCTGCTTGTGTTGTTAATAGCACAATAGGTAGTGTACTTGCTTTTGATGCAGAAGGCTGTGGGTTCTACTCCCACATTAGGTACATGCATTGCTGATACTGTACTGTATTGTAAAGGGGGTGGATGCTGCAGTCCTTTTTGGTGAAGATACGTAGTAACTATGAACCTGGTATCAGTTTGTCATCTATTCCCTATTGCAATATTACTAGCTTATCATTTTTTAATGCAACTTAGGAAATTTATTCCTCAAGGGCAACAGGCACTTTATTTGTAGATGAAACAATGACATATAATGTTGTTTGCTAGCAGCAACCTCTTCATTAGTTACAGATTTCTTTAATGTGGAATTATTTAGTTGACTTTTACTTCTTCAGAGATTGTGCATATTTACTGATAACTGGTGGACTGTAGAAGTTTGAGTAGACTTTTATAATAGAAATTTTCTGAATTGGGCAGTTTTGTCATTATTGGTGCATACATTTTGTTTCATTGTTTACTGGAAAAATGTTCTGAATTGGGCAATTTTGTTATTATTGGTGCATGCATTTTGTTTCATTGTTTACTAGAAAAATGTTCAAAACAAAGTTCAAACACCCTCTAACAACTGTACTAGGGACAGTACAAGGAATATAATTTAATACAATCAGGAAGGTGTATCAAAGACCACGTTTATGTTTCGTGTCCAAGGGGCCTATGATTTGAAAACAGCCCAAAGTTAATCTTTATCTGCCACTGGCAAAATGTATTTTCTTTGAATGTGGGTTTCAATGCTGTTTCAATGAATGTGAGTTTCAAGGGCAAAGAAGTTTTAATGCTAAGTCTGCTTACATTGTGAGACAGCATTGCTTTATTTAGCAGATGTCTTAGTGTTTGTGCTGTAAAATGCAAAATAAAACTTTTAAATGAAGTCCAAATCATTGTAGAAGTAAAGCGGTATGCACATTAGTGTTTATGGTAAATGGGGTGACATAGCCAAGTAATGGTTCATTGGAATGGTTGCAGGGGGGAGGCTCCATTCGACCATGATTTTGTGAGGGGGAAGGGCGGCAAACTCAAAGACAGCCCCGGATGTACTATACCTCTCAACTGTCCAGATTTTCACAGAATGAATAGATTTTTGCTTCTTATTTTTGGTTTGTTCCTCATAAAATGTGTGGTCTTCTGGCAAATAATTTAGGAATTAAGTCACTAAATAATGACCGACACTGAGTTTCAGACTTCATAACCTTCAGAAAAATGCATGCTAAAGCAAGACCTGTTATTCTATCAATTGTCTCAGTTATACAACAATTTATAGTACTGTTTATATGTTCCCCCAGTATATTTGGCCTTGTCCAGATTTCCTGCATTAACAGGTTGAGAGGTACATGCAAATAAATTGCTTTATAGAATTAGGCATGTCCAAACCTCTCAACTGTCCCCGATTTTGACTCAAAATGTTGCTCTTCCCCTAATAATCCTGCCGCAAAATGACAATTTTGGAAGAAAACGTGAAGGGCTTACAATTAAGAAATAACTGTAATAATCAGAGTTGTAGATTACTTTTATTTCAGAAATGCATGTAGATTCTTTTATTTTGGCAGCTGCTCAAGTTAGCAGTACTAATATTTAAAAAGTGTCCCTTGTTTGACAGTTTCCCAGCTGTATTGTGTGGCTATTTTATATTTTTGCATCACATTTTTGTTCCATTTTTCATAAAATTGTGTTTTTGGCAAATTAGTGGCAAATCATTAAAGAATGAAGTTAGAAAATAATGACAGACATTTGAGTTTTGGATTTCGTACCTTTCAGAAAATTAATACTAATGCAAGACCTACTATTCTATTATCTTTCTAAGTTTATAAGAGCAATATTTAAAATTTGTCCTCATTTTTGGGCCTTTGCCCCACTTTTATGTATGGCTCTGTCTATATTTCTTGTTCTGAGGTTGAGAGGTATGGCAAATGTGTCAGGGCCATCACAGTCAGCCAGAGACATTTAAAATTGCGACATACTTGTTGCACCCAACTCCCCCATGTAGTGACTCTGGATGTGTCCAAGCAAGCCAAGGAGCAATTATGCATTGTAACTGTGCAGAGTATCCCCCCTTCCAAGATAGACACAAGTGCTACTTTTATTCTGTCCTTGATTTTGTAGAATGTTCTGGTTTCTGTCATATTTTTATACTGTTGATTTATGCTTATTATTACTCAGAAAGTGCCTGTTGCTCTGTGTTTAAGTAGCAATGCTTTAATGGCAATCAGGTTAGCTTGTCTGAGATTGTAAGATGCATTTAAGCTTTAATAAGCATACTGTTAAAGAACTGCCAACATTGAAAGCCTTTCTGTTGTTGCCATGCAAAGAATACTTACATAACTAGATAATGTACAAGCCTTGGGTATTGAAATGCATATGACAGTATTTGTAATAAAGGACAGGATTACATTATTTTAAGAATCTCATTACATTTGTTGGAGACTTGCAGTCATTTTTGCAGGCTTTACCTGTAAACCAAACAGAATGCCAATCTATCGTGTGTGGTCCATTACCTGTACAGTAATCCTTTAAGCAATGTATCTTGAACTTGTTTCTTGTTTGCTTTTCATTTTTTACTTTGATCATGTTTTCCCCATGAAACAAGTAGACAGTTGTCAGGCAGCAGGTCTTTTTTGGATAAGAAACATTTTTACAAGTGGGGGTATCACAGAGATTGCTACTTTCGGCATGTTACTTGGTACTTTAATAAAGCCGAATATAAATTATAGTTCGAACTGCAGTGCAAGGAGAAGTGGTTTGAGCTGAGTGCTGCTTGCTTTTCTTATACTTGATTTTGACTGGCATTCCAGTAATGTATTTAAAAAGTTACAGTTTTTGTGGTTTTGAGCATAGCTCCTCCCCTTTCTAGTTGGCCACACTCCTTCCCATTGACCCCACCCATTCACCTGTCTCCTGCAGCCCCCCCCCTTTGATTTGAAGTCACCAGACGCCACTGGTACTAATGCACCCTCCTTTTCCTTAGTGCAGGTCTTAAAAGTATAACCCAATTTAAACCTGGGTTTTGTATGCTGCTAGCTCAGTGATCCATTTAGTTTCATTCAACTCTGTTTCATTAATCAAATCACCTCCCCTTTTGTTTTTATTTACACATTGGTTCATAGGTTGGTACTAGGCTATCGGCCCTAGGGCCTATACAAGCCTAGCCATAACAATTCCCTGGCTATTTCTTCCCACAGTATTTACTTCCCTAGACCCCTGTCTAGCAGGGTGACTGCCGTGATCCCCGGGGTGACTGCCGTGATCCCCGGAGTGAATTTCCTATCTCCCATCCAATCCTTTTGAAGAGGGCCAAAGAGGTGCTCTGCTTGACATGTATGGGCAGTCTATTCCAGAGTCTGGGGAGTCTCTGGGTCAGAAACCTATCCCTCCAGCATGTTTTGTTCATTGTGATGACAAGGTTTAGATCCCTGGAGCGTGTGGCTCTGAGGGATTGGGATTCCTTTACGTGTAGCATGTCCAACAGCTCTGGGTTTGACATGGCCTTGTATGTTAAGCAAAGATCGCCTCTGAGTAGACGATATGCGACAGAGTATAGGTGGAGTTTTTTTAGACGGTCAGCATACGGCATCTGCTTTAGGCCTGTGATTCTTTTTGTGAGGTATTTCTGCGGCCTTTCCAGTTGTTGCAGATGTCTTGAGAGGTACATACCAAATGGGGCATTGTATTCTATAATGGGTCTAATGAGGGATGTGTACAGTGGGACAATGACCTCCTTTTTTCTGGATGAAAAGCCCTTAGTGATGAGGTGTGCCACATAGAAGGATTTCCTGACTGTTGTGGCAATGTGGTTATCAAAGGTGAGACCACTGTCCACCTGTATCCCTAAGTCTCTTATCACACTTTCAGTGTTTAGTGTACTGCCACCTATGTGGTAATTCATGGGTATATGTTTTTTTCCCAAAGGGGATAACTATACATTTCTTGGCACTGAGCTTGAGCCCATGGCTCTGGCACCAAGCATCCATTTCTGTAAGGCCCTGTTGTAGAATATCCACATCATTTGGGGATTCAATAATGGCTCCCACTTTGCAGTCATCTGTGAACTTTGTTAGCCAGAGTCCCTTAGTGCTGGCCTGTACTTCAGAAAAGTAGATGCCAAACAAGAGTGGTCCCAGGACTGAACCCTGACGTACTCCACTTATCACCTGAATGGAGTTGGATTTGGAGTTGGCTACTTTTACAGTGTGTGTTCTGTCAGTAAGCCAGTTGGCAACCCATTGAGTGACGTAGGGATTAATGCCCAGCTTAGTAAGTTTATCTATGATTCCAGAGTGGGGATGGTGTCAAAGGCCTTGCCGTGGTCCAGATAGGTTGTGTGGACCACCTTACCCTTGTCCACGGCTCTGGAGACTGATTCAAAGAAGTCAATCAGATTCAGGAGACAAGATCGGCCCTTCAGGAACCCAAACTGCATGGGGTCCAGTGTTTGAAAGTTGCCAATGTCTATGTTTATAAGTGCCATGATAATACGTTCCATGGCCTTGCAGATCAGACTCATCAGACTGATGGGGCGGTAGTTCCCAGGATCCAAGGTGGATCCCCCCTTGTGGAGTGGGATAACTGTAGCTGTGAGCCACTCAGTGGGCATGAAGCCTGAAATGAGGCTATGATTAAACATGACACTTAGGTGAGGTGCCAGTTCATTTTGTAGTTCATGTAGTACACAGCCTGGGATGTCGCCTGGTCCCATGGATGCTGTATTCTTAGCTTTGGAGAGTGAGTTTTTTTTACCTGTGTGGCCGTTATTACTGGAATTTGGCAATCTTTCGGTACTGAGAGGCCCTTTAGAGGGTGGAAGGGGGGTGAAGATTGCGCTGAATCGATCTGCCAGGATATTGGCAATATCCTTGGGATCAGTATATTTAATGCCATTCTGTTGTAGCTCAGAACAGATCTGAGCATTACCATTTAGATTCTTGGCATGGCTTTAGCATGCCTTGTGGTTGTCTTTGGAATCTTTAGCAATTTTATTTTCGTAACTAGCTTTGGAGGATTTTATGAGGGATCTCAGCTTCTTACGGAGGCTGGTAAGGGAGTTTTTTGCATCCTGGGATTTTCCTCTTTTCTGCAACAGTTTCTTGCTTTTGTTGTAAAGTTTGTTTATGGCAAGGGACCACCAGATTGGCTTCCTTTTTTTGAAGGAGAGCATCTTGGTTCTATTGGAGATGAAATGATTCATGCACGAGTGGATGTGCTTGTACAGTGGCTAAGTGTAGGATTCAGCAGTCGAACTTTCAGTTCCCATCTGCATGAGTGTCTTGAAGTTTGTCACTTCTGACTTGAGTAGCATGAAGTTGGCTTTGGAGAAGTTTTTTACGGAGGTTTCCTTATTGGGAGGTGGGGGTGGGATGTGGATGTCAAGGGTGATTAGCTTATGGTCAGACATGACCAATGAGCGGGTGATCATAGGTGTGGAGCAATGATTTCCCATGTTGGGAATGAGCAGGTCTAGGATACTGGAGCCCGTGGTGGGACTAAGGATTAGTTGATCCAGGGCGTTGGAATTTATGAATTCCAAGAACCGTTGGGCAAAGGTGTTAGTACACGAGTAGTTTTCCCAGTTAATGGCAGGGTAGCTGAACTCACCCAGTATTAGGGTGTTTGGTTGTATCTTAATATTTTCCAGTATGTTTAGAAAGGTGTAGTGAGAATCGTAGGGCATAGTGAGGGGTCGGTAGCAAGCTACAATTTGGATTGCAATCTTACCTAGTGTTAGTTGCACCTGGAGAATTTCAGACGCATTGTGTTGGGCAACTAGCCTGGTGTTGTGAATATCCTTGGTGAATATGGACACTCCAACACCTTTAGTGTTTCGGTCCTGGTTTAGTGGCCGAAAAGTGTGGTAAGAGTTGTAGCCTGGTATTGAAGGGGTGCTCTCTGGATCCTTGAACCAGGTCTCAGTTATTGCACAGATATCGATGTTCTCCATTTTTAGGAGTTCCTCGAGAGAGTGCATTTTGAGGTTTAGACTTCTAGCATTGAGTGGCATTACCTTCAGATTTTGCATGCTTGTACCTGTTACTGTGGTGGTTTTGTCCTTTGAACTTTGCCTAAAAAAGGCACTATTGGAGTGGCAAGAGCCTTAGCCAGTAACCTGAATCCCAGGGGCAACAGGTGCAGAACATCTCTGGCAAAGCATCGTGGTCTGTTGATCATGTCATCCCAGGCAGACAGATACTGGACCCCCTTTGAATGACACCAGAAGCTTATCCAATTGTTGAAGTCAGTCATTTTGTCCTTATACTGTGGTATCATTCTGGATGAAGGCAGGATGCTACTCAGGGCTAGGGTCATACCTGCCTGGGCCACATGATCTGAGAGCTCTTCCATGTCTCTTTTCATGTAGTCCAGGGAGGTACGTACGTCTCAAGTCATTCACTCCAACATGGACAATGACAAAGTCATATTTGTACTTGTTGTAGTGTGACTTGAGTGCATGCGTTATGTGGCGGATCCTGGCACCTGACAGGCAGCTGACTGTAATTTTCTCCTTGTTCAGCCTGGTGAGTGGGACATCAGTGTGGCTGACTATAGAGTCACCTATGACTAAAGTGTTGGGTACATTGTCTTGCCTTAGGAGCTGTTGCTGGGTGGCACACTGGTGTTGTGAGCTATGTGACACTTTGGTTGTGATTGGTGTTTGTTTGCGTTTCAGCTTCGGAGGTCCTTGTTGCTTGGGCAGGTTACTGTTAAGGGCCTCCACATATGTGGGTTTAGTGTTGCTATGTGTGGGTGTTGGTGGTGTGGGTTTAAAAGGGCTATGCGTTGTTTGAGGTGCAGTGCGGGTGTTAACCTTCTCCTCTTAACTGTCTAGCACAATCTTGGGTGGAGAGAGCTTTGCTTCCAGTTTGGCTATGTAAGTGCATCTCTCACAGGTTGTAGTGTTGGGTGGTAGGAAGAGAGAGTTGCCTGTGTACATGAGGCAATTGCTGCATTGCCCCAGTATGCCCAAATTCACCAGGTGGAGAGGAGAAATCACCAGAAGCTGACCCTTGGACATGCCTGGTTTGGTGCTTTTTTTTTTAAAGTACAAGAGTTGTTTTCCCTTACCTTAGCAAGGTACTGTGCAATTATAGGCTCTTTAGTGCCTATGATTAATTTTTCCTTATTAACAAGGAGAGTTGAATGCTTGTAACAGTTTAAGACTTCCTGGTGCTTTCCAGCAGGTTTTAAAGCAAGTGCTAGTCACAGGGATGCTTAAAGGTAAGATGAAAAAAATGGTTTATCCTAAACACTGTAGTGTGCACTAGAGGAGTTAGATGTGAAAGTAGGTAACTTAAGTTTTACCTGTCTAAAAAGTTAAGTTTTAGTGGAGAGTCACTATTTTTAAAACAGCAAGATAGATTAAAAGGGGAGGTCACTTTTGTATTCTGGTACTATGGGATACAGTAGGATGGCCAATAAATTTAAATAGTTGAAGGGGAGTGATTTCACAAAATGATAATGTTGTGCTTACTCACATAAGCCAGTAAAAACAGAGAGGAAAAGAGATATATGGTCAAATTAAGGGGAAGGCAACTAGAAAGACAGTGGTGTTTAAGAACACTACAGTAACTGGGTGGGAGGGGGGATAATTTCTGCCTGACTCACAAGAGACAGAGCTGTGGTCTCTTTTCAAGTTTTAATATGCAGTTAAAAGCAGAATACAAGTAAAACACAAAGTAAATAAAACAAATCATAGTATTCAAAATAGAAAAGGGCAATAAACTAATAAAACAAATAAAAAGCAAACTAACCTTTCCCTCACAGCAAAGTGTAGCAGAGTCTGGGTGAGCGTTTCTAGTAAAGCTCTGAAATGTTTTATTTTACCCCTTAAAAAGAAGGTTTAGTTCCTAGCTCCACCCCCTCATTTCACAGATGATTAACCTTAACTGACCTGTTCTATTGACCTGCACTAATTTCTGCCTGACTCACAAGAGACAGAGCTGTGGTCTCTTTTCAAGTTTTAATATGCAGTTAAAAGCAGAATACAAGTAAAACACAAGGTAAATAAAACAAATCACAGTATTCAAAATAGAAAAAGGCAATAAAGTAATACAACAAATAAAAAGCAAACTAACCTTTCCCTCACAGCAAAGTGTAGCAGTGTCTGGGTGAGCCTTTCTAGTAAAGCCATATAACCATAAACTTAAACTTAGGATTTTCATACTTAAAAATGTGCTGGAAAAGTGCATTATGTTCATGTTTTAACCGTACAGAGGACAAATGGTTCAAAATTCTGTTTTTCAGCATGCAGTTAGTTTTTCCTACATAGAATGAGATGCAGTCCTGACAGACAGACAGGTAAACAACATTCTTTGTTCTACAATCTGCATACAAATCAAAAAAATATTGTTTTCCTGATACATTGTGTACATAGGAGTCTGCCTCCACAGTGTACTCACATGCTTTGCAATTTCTGCACTTTTGCGTACCTGCACATTGTGCAAAATTATTCCTACTTTTTTCTGTCTTCCCTTTATGACATAATAAAGCCTTCAAATTTTCATTTCTTCTAAAGCCAAAAACTGATTTTTCTCCTACTACCTTGGCTATTTTTTCATCTGTCAGTAAAACATTCCAATTCTGTTTTATTATATCCCCCTATGTTATTACTGTATGTTAACATTAGCCTCACATTATCCATCTGTGAGGCTCTAGACTGAACAGGTGTTCCATCCTGTTGTCTATGGGAGAACCAAGGCCTATCCCTATTACTTCTGTGTTGTTTACTCTTAATAATAGCATCTTTAACTCTATTTTCATTGTATCCCCTTTGACAGAGGTTACTCTCTAACTTGTCTATTTCTTGCTCAAAATGTGTATCCTGCGTACATATACGTGAAATTCTATCAACCTGCCCTCTTATTATACCACTGAACGTATATATTGGATGCATGCTGTCATAAGATAGCATGCTATTCTTCCAACAGTTTTTTCTGAATAAGGTCATGTCCAAAACTCCATTCTCATCCCTCAGCAATTTTACATCCAAAAAGCCCAAAGCTGTATTGGAATACTGCATGGTGAATTGAAGGAAAGTGGTAATAGATTCCAAATATTCAACAAAGTTTTATAAATCCATGACCCCCCCCCCCCCAATAACAAAATAATGTCATCCACAAAACACACATAGAAAATTAACTTGTCCTTCCATGGATGTTGTCCTCCATATTCAACTTCATTCTCCCAGTAAGCCAACACTAAATTTGCATAAGTGTTAGCACAGGGGGTGCCCATAGCCACCCCCTGCTTCTGGCAATAATATGCATCTTGACACATAAATATGTTATTTTCTAACACTATTTTAAGCAGCTCACTTATCAGCCTAATGTTATCAAGCTCAAAGTTAGCTACTTGTAATAGTATGTGTTTTATGGCTGATATGCCATTAGGGTTGCCAGGTTTCTTTGTGGCTAAAACCGGACTAAGGTCACGCCCCTCACATCACTCATAACTCCACCCATTCCCACCCCTCTCCCAACCATGCCCCTCACATTTTGTGACATCACTGTGACGTCAGCTGAACAGAGGGAATACCCTCTCTTGACACTGCCAAAATCAGAGGTAATGTATTAAAAAAAAAAAACATGAACTTCCAGACAAAAGTTATAAAACATGCTCCATGTTAGGTTTGGGACATGTTAAGTTTAAAAAAAGAGTACAGTATATAAGACATACATCAACCTGGACAGCAAAGAAAATCCTGTACCATACCTGTCCTTACTGAAAGGGTTTAAGGCACAGTGTGGAACAAAACATTTATATACAAAACTATACAAAATAATTACCACAGGGAAAGCCAAAAATATACATAAAATTATATACAAAGCAGGAGTCACTCAACTGAATAGTGCTAATGTAATGCATGCAAGGCCCAAATTACTGCAACTGCACAAGGACAGACACCTAGCCACAGTCTCTAAGTCCCAAGACACTTACATCTTCAAATGGACAAATGCTGAAGCAGCTCGCAGTTGAATAAATGACAATTCTAATTACCCCAAACCTGCCAGGATAGCCAATTCTATGATGCAAAGACACGTTCCACACCACAGCAACTATAACAATAAAGCTGTCTTTTTAAATTTTAAACTCTAGTCCTTTCTGGGCTCTTCCAGCACAAAAATGCCAGATGGTTTTAGGAATGGGAAGCAGTGTTCCAAATATAGAAGCACACATTAAGTCGAATCAAACACTGAAGTCGCCCTCATGGTAAAGTCATCCTACTCCAAATAATGCCAAAAATGCTATTGGTAGCACAAATATAAATCTGGCCATCCTGTTAACTACAGTTAGGAGGTTCCCTGAGTTTAGGCAAAAAGACCGCAATAACCAGTAGGTATACTCTATTCCCATAATCAAAAAGCCTATGCCAATGACCCTTCATGATTAGTGAGAAAAATAGTTTGTAGCTCAGTTTAAGTTGTATTAATATTCCATTAAAAAGCCTTGCACGAGTTGCATTAAACCAAACCCGGAGGTATTTGACCCAAACTACCATAGCTACAGAGCTGACCTATTTTCAGTTACTTTCTCAGGGTGCCAAAAATCACTGTCACTGATTTCTTTGGTATTCTCTTCATAGCAGCGGCAGCCTCACATACACACACACACACACACACACACCTACCTCTCTGAATTTGTCCAACCATTTATTGTTGTTGCGGTCTGCTGTGAAGTCCAAACTCCAAACGTCTTCTGGAGACTGGAATTCAAATTCCACCACGTGGCCGGAAGGTGAAGACGTCATGTAAGCAATTTCAGCTTCTTCTGCATCAGTACGTGCGACCAGACGCAAAGGGTGTTCTTAAAGTAGAACACCCTTAAAAACATTTTTTTTAATTAAATGAGAAGATTTTATTTTTTCTAGACAAGAAAAGGCAGTCGCCATTTTCCAGACAGGGTCCCTTATTTCTGGACAGTCCGGAGTCAGGTAATGGCTCTAATTATAGCCAAAAAGCACACCAGGACTAAAGGCAATAAGGAGGGGAGAGAGTAAAGATGGCATGGGAGAAACGCTTGAGACCGTGTCAGTGGCACAAAACCCAGAATTCATGTGTCCGGTTTTGAATAAAATTTGTAACCGGACAATTAGTCAGAAAACCGGACAGTCTGGTCAGAAACCGGACACCTGGCAACCCTATATGCCATAGGTATTACTAATGACAGTAAATAAATTCTTTACATCTAGTGTGACCATAATATAATGCTGTCCTTCATGCCATATAATACACTCATGCAACAATGTTAAAAAGTGTCTTGTATCCCTCAGTATACTGGGAAATTTATCTAAAACTTTTTTCAATGTACATTCTATCCAAATAGATACATTCTCTGTGACCCATCCCCTGTGCTAATTTCTAGTAGTTTATTTTGTTGTTTGAAAGAGGAATTTTCATTTTTTTGTGCTTGTGGTGCATACCTGGCATTCGTTATGAGTGAAGTGGAGCTTTCACAGGACGGTCTCCTCAATCTCACCACCCAGTTCCGGATTCTTTTTTGGGTTTCAACAAGCAGCTTTCTATGTCATTATTGATGCTATCAAAGAGGGCTTTTCTTGTTGCAAAGGAAACAACAGATCCAACGTAGGCCAATAGAATGCTGTCAACAGTAGCGTTTTGATGTCCACCCAACAGACGATGGTTCCGTTGGCTCATAGTAACAGTAATGAGTTATGGCTTAATGTAAACAATGACCGTAACTTTTTTTCAGTTAATTCTGAAGGAGAGAACATAGTTGCACATGTGTTTACTGATGTTGGTAATCCTTTCAGAATTGATCTTTCAACCAAGCAAGTAAGTGTTAACTCTGATAAGACTAATTCTGATGAATCTGAAGCTTGCAAGTCAGACGTTTTTATTCTAGAAAAAATAAGACCATTGCATTACAACTGGAAATAGCCTATTCAGAAGAAAATATATGACTCAGTTGTGTACCATATGGTTTACGTTTGTACAAATTTCCCAACTGCGTTGTTCAAGGTGACGCTTTGTTTCAACAGTTAGTTGAATTATTTAATAATGCAGGATTAACACTTATGAACATGTTGATCGTGCATTACAAGAATGAACTATCAGAACTTAGACTCAAAATGGAGGCATTGGAAGCCAAGATTAAATCTTACAGCTGTTTTGCTGATTTTAGGTCTCTACATAGTAGCATTTCGGTTAAGGCAGACAGGTAGAAGTCGTCTATTATTAACCAAAAGCAGGGCAAACTTAAAAGAGACCTTCCTACTTACAAAAACAAAAGTGCATATTCTATAAAAAGTATAATACAGAATGTCAATAATAAGAACAGATTTGACAAGGTGGTTGCTTCCAACAGTAATGTTAGTCCAGCGGTCAGTACCACTACTTCTGATTCTTCTGTAAATGGTAGTGTACAAACTAGTTCGGTTGAATCCAATAATCAAAACACAATACAAACAGCTATGCCATCAACATGAAACAATAATAGTAGACCTTTTTTAATTGACAAGTCGGGGAACCAGAGAACCCCCAAATAGTCCAAGAATGTACACACCAACGGCAAAGGCCGGGGGAAAAACAGGAAGAGACATTAAATAAATTCTCTACAGACAATGTGAATTTGAGTGGAGTGACTTTATCTGAATATACGGTGTCAGTACTTCAACGTAGTTTCTCTTACATTCCCTCTAACAGACTGAATATTACAAATTTAATTGTTGACTTTAAATTGTATCTAAGGAAATTAAATCTGAAGTTCATTTGTGATGGTTTGTCTGTTTCTGATACATCCTTAGAAACCCCCAGAGTAAGGAGTACTTACAACCCTGTATTATGTCCCACTTTACAAGTATTTGGGAACCTTTGTGAAAAATAGTTTAGGAATTTTGAACATGTAAAGTGCATAGTTTCCAGTTTACCCGTGGTAGAGAAAAATGCTCTGTATGACTTGGTGCACAACAGTGATTTAAGAGTAATGAAGGCTGACAAGGGAGGGTCCCTAGTTATTATGCAAACGAGTGAGTATGAAAAAGCATTTTTCGAACTTTTGGGTGACAATAAGAATTACAAACAAGTCACTAGGAAATATATTGAAAGTTGTTTTAAAAGAATCAATGGCCTTTTATTTGATTTATTTTGTCAAAACAACATTTGCCATTCAGTGTATAGATATTTGCAAGTTGAATACCCTAGATTGGCTTTGTTGTGTGGCATTCCAATGGTACAAAAGAATAGAGTGATCCCTCCATTTAGGCCGATAGTTTCAGCAGCTTTTTCCAAAACTGAACCAATTTCTATTTGGCTGGACAACATTTTGAACCCTGTGGTTCAAAAGTCCAAGTCTTATTTAAGAGGATCTTGGCACTTCTTACAGTTATTGTGTAAGTTTAATAACATAGGTACACCTTTTATGTTTGTATCTTTGGATGTTACAGCTTTGTACACAAGTATCAACCAAGAAGGTGGAATGGATTTGTTCAGAGACTATTTGTTAGAATTTACAACTTTCAGCAATGACAAGCTTAATACAAAATGCACTTTGATGGAAATGGTGTTAAATAATTTTTTTTCGAATTTGGTAAATCTTTGTTTCAGCAGATTTCTGGAGTGGCCATGGGGTCAAGGGTAACACCATCTTTTGCTAATTTAGTTATGGCGATGTGGGAGACAAGATTTCTCATTACCCACCCTTTGGCAAAACACATTTTGTTTTATAAGCGTTACATAGATTACTGTTTTTTTCTTTGGTTGGGTGATTTTGAATCTTTTGCAGAGTTTGTTAAGGATCTAAACACTGATTTTCTCAACTTGACTCATGGAGGTTTTGGCAGAAGCATTGACTTTTTAGACATACACCTGGAATTTGATGAAGATAGTTCTAGGTTTGTGAGTCAAATTTTTAGAAAATCTACTTTTGTCAACCAGTACTTCCATAGAGACAGCCTACACCCCCGACACATGAAGGGGGGGGGGTCAAAGGGCAGTTAACACGATTGAGTCGTTTGACTAGTGACGATAACACTTTTTCTTTTGAAGTAGAAAGGCTGGTTAATTTTTTCATTCAGAAGGGTTATGATTTATTTTGGTTAAAAAAGATAGTCTCTGAAGTGATTCAGTTAAGGGAAAACAAGGCAGGACCGATTTTGACAACTGTTACACATTTGGATGTTATTTCAAGCAACTCTACTGAGGATTATTATTTGTCCTTTCCTTTACCTATATCTAATGGTATGAATTTTATTAGGAGTATTATTTCAGATAATTGGAAAGTGCTTTGGGGTCATTCGGATCTAGTTAGAATTTTGGGAGACAGGCCCAAGTTTACTTACAAAAAAAGTAGTAAACATTAAGAGCATTTTGGAGAACAATGCTAGAGATCAGTCATAAGATAATTTTTTACCATTAGGCACTTTTGCATGTGGTCACTGCAGACAATGTAGATTCATAGCCAATTTGAGTTCTGTGAACTTAAGACATTCTAAAAAGACATGGGCAAAAGGTTGTTTTTCCTGTGATTCTAAATGTGTTGTTTACATTGCCTTGTGTAGTTTGTGCACAAGTTTTTACATAGGTAAGACCATTAGGACCCTAGGTAGAAGAATTTATGAGCACATGCTAGCAGTTAAGAATAAGGATAAAGCAAACACTTTGGCAAGACATGCTTTGATTTGTAATGACTTTAAAAAGTTTACATTTTTTTGTATTGGACACTATCAATTTCGGTGTTTTCCTGGGTGATTACAAAAGTTTGCTTGAATGCAGAGAGAGTAAATGGCAAATAGCTCTGGCTGCAGATCAAAGTCCAGGACTAAATGAGACTATAAATATTAAATGTTTTTTGCAGATGCAAAAATTGTAGTGTTCAACACTAACACAACATTTTTAATATATTTTTAATATATTTTTTGCATCGGGTAACATTTAGTAGCATTTAGTCTATTGCTTATATGTTTTTTTTTAATAATAGTGCGATTTTATATATATATATATATATATATATATATATATATATATATATATATATATATATGTATATGTAAGTATGAGTACTGTTTCTTTAAAAAATGTTTTACATAAATGATTTAATTAAGTTAAAATGATTTTTATTGGTTAAAATGTGAATTAGAATGATATAAAAGGGTGGTGTTTGTAGACATGATTTATTCTGATGAAGTTTGAATGTTTTATTAAAAGCGAACGAAAGTGCTAATACTGTGTCCGGCTCCTACTACTATGTCCGGCTCCTACTTTCTGTGACCTGTACTAATTTTTAGTAGTTTAGTATACTATCTTATGACAGCATGCATCCAAGATATACATTCAATGGTATAATAATAGGGCAGGTTGATAGAATTTCATGTATAAGTATGCAGGATACACATTTTCAACAAGAAATAGACAAGTTAGAGAGTAACCTCTGTCGAAGGGGATACAATGAAAATAAGAGTTAAAGATGCTATTACTAACAGTAAACAACACGGAAGTAATAGGTCTAGGCCTTGGTTCTCCCACAAACAACAGGATGAACACCTGTTCAGTTTAGAGCCTCACAGATGGATAATGTGAGGCTAATGTTAACATACAGTAATAACATAGGGGGAATATGTGATATAATAAAACAGAATTGGAATGTTTTGCTGACAGATGAAAAATAGCCAAGGTAGTGGGAGAAATAGAAGTTATGTTCTTACCATAATGTTCCATGTTAGTTGTCTTCTTCTCGCCTTCTTTCTTGCTGGATGGGTTCGGAGCCGACCTCGGCTCCGACTCGGCCACTCTAAAAGCTCGAGAGTTGGTTCCACCGGCTCGAGGCTGCCCCTATATCCCACAATGCTAGGTGTGAATTACCTCAGATCTCGTTTGTGAGCTAGGCCCAGCTAAAATACAACCAGAATTACTGGAAAGATAGTCCACCTCTATAAACAAAGGGCAAGAGGAAGGTGACCTAAAGCCTGGTCCAGGAAATTTATGCACCACAGAGCATATAGCTATAACAAAGAGGTGGTAGAAAGAGAGGTCATAATCAAACTCCTCCAGGTCTGTCCAGGCCAGGGGGAAGGAGGGTGGGACGCAAGAAAGAAGGTGAGAAGAAGACAACTAACATGGAACGTTATGGTAAGAACATAACTTCTATATGTTAAGTTGTCTATCTCGCCTTTATTCTTGCTGGATGGGACGCGTCCCTAGCACCTTGTCCCGGGTGGCCTAACGGAACAGACTCTTGAGAACAGTGGAACCAAAGTTAGCTCTATGCCTAGAAGCTAAATCCAACTTATAATGTGAAATGAAAGTGTGAGGAGTAGCCCAAGTAGCCGCTGCACAAATGGTGTCAATAGGCAGTCTGTCTTGGAAGGCTATAGAAGTAGCCAAAGCTCTGGTGGAGTGGGCCTTAGGTTTATTAGGCAGCTTTTGGTGTCTTATTTCATAGACAATTGAAATCAGAGATGTTAGCCATCTAGATAGCGATACCTTGGAAACAGAAAGTCCCTTTCTGCCTTCTGCATAAGAGACAAACAGCTGGTCAGTTTTTCTGAATTGTTTGGGTCTATCCAAATAGTACCTTAACTGACGATGAATATCTAACCAATGCAGTTTTTGTTCAGACCTATTAGAATATTCTGGAAAGAACACAGGAAGGTCAATGCTTTGATTTAGGTTGGAAGCAGAGGCTACCTTAGGTAGAAAGGACGGGTTGGTTCGTAAGGATACCCTGTCTTTGTGGAACAACAGATATGGTGATCGACAGCTGAGTGCCTGAAGTTCTGAAACTCTTCTAGCTGAAGTAACAGCTACCAGAAAAAGAGTTTTCCATGATAGCAATTTCAAGGAACAGGAAGCTGCAGGTTCGAAAGGGGGAAGAATCAAAGAACTGAGAACTAAATTAAGGTTCCAAGGAGGACTAGGATTTCTTATAGGAGGTCTGAGTAGAAAAACTCCCTTCAAAAAGGCTTTGCAAAGCTTGTGGGACATTATGGCAGACTCTGAAATGCCCACATGAAAGTTAGATATAGCTGCCAATTGAACTTTAAGAGTAGAGGGAGATGAACCTGCATGAAAGAGTTCAGCTAGAAAATCAAGAACCATATGGATGGGAGCAGTGAAAGGATCTAAGTCCCTTCCTTGAGCCCAAAAGGCAAAACGTTTCCACTTACTCAGATAAATCTTTCGAGTGGAAGATTTATGGGAAGCTATCAAAATATCTCTAACAGAGTGAGATATTTGAGGAAGCCTGGCTAAGGTTGGAACTGGAGGAACCAAGCAGTGAGGTTCAGAGAGGGGAGGGAGCGATGTAACTGACTCGACTGATGGATCAAAAGATCTGGAACTAGGTCCAGATGCCAAGGTTGCTCCAACAGAAATTGATGCAGAAAGGGGAACCAAACCTGTCGAGGCCAGTAAGGAGCAAAGAGGATCAATGAGGCCTTCTGAGTGATAGCTTTCTGTATCACTTGAGAGATTAGTGGGAAGGGAGGAAATGCATACAGAAGTCCCCGGGGCCAAATTTGGACTAGAGCGTCTCTGCTGGGTTGGCCTGGTAGCGGAAATAGGGTGAAATAATCTCTGCACTTGCTGTTTTGGGGAGTAGCTAAAAGATCGCAGCAAGGCTGACCCCACTTCAGAAAAAAAATTCTCACAATAGAGTCTTTCAGAGACCACTCGTGAGGCATGAGGATAGCTCTGCTCAACTTGTCCACGATTTGATTGGACTTCCCGGGGATGTGCATTGCTATCAGAAACCGCTGAGAAGAAATCGCCCATTGCCACAGTCTGAGTGCTTCTCGACATAGGGGATAGGACCTGGTTCCGCCTTGTTTGTTGATATACCACACTACAGACATATTGTCTGTCTGGATTGCTATCGTTCCCAAGGGAAGAGAGTCTTGAAGGGCTTGCAACGCTAAAAGCACTGCTCTCATCTCTAGAACATTTATGTGCAAGTGGCATTCGTCTGGTTGCCATGTGCCCTGGACAGTTCTGCCCTGATAATGCCCCCCCCCCACCCGATCAGGGAGGCGTCCGTTGTCAGAGTAGCAACCGGAGGAAGGAACAAAGGGTCTTCCCAAGAAGAGCTGAGGGGAAGACATCCACCACAGAAGATGATTCTTGCATGTTTGTGTAATCATAATGGTGTGGGACATCGGAAGCTGCTGGTATGACCATTGTGTGAAGAGCATCCATTGAAGGATTCTCATGTGGAATCTGGCTAATGGAAGCAGAGGTATGGCAGCCGCCATAATTCCCAATACTTTCAAAACTAACCTGGCTTTGACTCTGTTGCTGCTGAAGAGGAGCGAGACCAGTTTGTGTATGTCTGTTATTCTCTGATCTGTTAGTCTCGCAGACATTTTGACTGTGTCTAGATTTGCGCCTATGAAGGTAATAGTATGACAAGGCGACAAAACAGACTTTTCGCAATTTATTGATATGCCTAGGTTTTGACAAATGCGAAAGGTGTAGTCCCTGGCCATTAGAAGAAGATGCTTGGTGGGAGCTGTGAGGTGCCAGTCCAAATATGGAAACACCTGGAATCCTTGACGTCTTAGGTGAGAAGCTACCACTGCCATGCATTTGGTAAACACCCAGGGGGCAGTGGTGAGACCAAAGGGCAGGGCCCTGAATTGAAAATGACTGGTTCCCAGCCTGAAGCGGAGGAATCTTCTGGAGCGTCTGTTCATTTTTATGTGATAGTACGCATCCTGAAGGTCTATAGAGCACATCCAGTTTTTCTTTCCCAATAGGGGAAGGATGGATTGTAGCGTGACCATCCGAAATCTTGTTTTCTTGACCGACTTGTTCAAGATACTGAGATCCAAAATTGGTCTCCAGTCCCCTGTTTTCTTTGGAACTAAAAAGAACCTGGAGTAGATTCCGGATCCTTGCTGGTCTGCTGGAACTGGCTGAATTGCTCTTTTTGCAAGCAGCTTTGAAATTTCCAAAGCTGCAAGATCCCTTTGAGCGGGTGGAACATCTGGAAGGGATTTTTTTGATCGGTTTGGAATGCGAACGAAGGGAATGGAATAGCCTTCGGAAATGATGGACTGTACCCACTTGTCTTGAGTCAGGGATAGCCAGGCTTCTGGGTACAGTGACAATCTTCCCCCGACTGCCTCCGAAGGTGGACAGTCGGGCAACACCTCAGGGATGCTGAAAGGGCTTATCGGAAAAGGTTTCTCGATTGCCCTGGTTCTGTGGAACCCTCTGCCTCTGGGGCGACGTCTACCATTATTGTTCCCTCCTCTGCCTCTGGAGGGGAACCGACTCTGTGCGTCAGGCAAATTCCCTTGTGATTGTTTGCAGAACCACATTTTTCCACTTTTCTGGCCTTTGGGGTAAGGTCTAGAAAGAGTAGAAAAATGGACTCCGACGGCAGAGAGAGTTTTGCCATCCGTCTCGCACCTAGTCAAGGTTTCTTTCACTTGAGGACCAAAGAGAGATGATCCATCAAATGGGGAATTAGTGAAAGACGTTTTAAAGGGGTCCGCAAAATTGCATAGTCGCATCCAGGCATGCCGGCGTAAGGCGACATCTGTCCCTGCGGCTCTACTCGCTCCATCAGCCGCATATGAGAGGAGGCGCATGGAGGAGTTAGCTATCGAATTCAGGGTAGTCAGCTGGGTGTTCATTTTGTCCTGAAAATCTGCAGCTGTAGGATCCTTCAACATCTCACTCGCTTCCTTGATCAAGTCTCTCTGGAGACGGGTGAAATGGCATAGGTAGTTCAGCGAACGCATTGCAAAGGTCGCTGACGAAAACATCCGCTTACCATACCTGTCCATAGACCTAGATTCTTTGTTAGGGGGATGAACAGGCACTGAAGGATCAGCTAGTTCCTTCTTGGTGGCAGCAGCTACCACCATAGCATCCACAGAAACACCTTTGGTTAGAAATTGTTTGTCAGTTGGTGCTGTTATAAATTTAGAAGGTCTCCTGGGGGTAGGGTCCACTGAGTCAGGAGCCGTCCAGGCTCTTTGCCACCACCTGCATGAGGGGATCAAAGGGGGACACCCAGGAGGTGGAAGGGCGAGAGCCAAACGCCTCAAGATACACAGATTCATCCTCCGAAGGGTTAAGGGCTGGCCAATTTCCCCTCTGTTTCAGGATCTCTAGAATGTCTGCAAAGGAGTCATCTTCAGAAGGGGAACGGGGGGAACCCTCGGAATCCTCTAAATCTGTGTCAGAGGTGACAGACTCAGGTGAGTCTATGTGCTTCCTCTTACACTTTCTCTTCCTAGGGGGCTCCCCTGCCAATTCAGGGGAGGCCTCGGAAGAGGATGAGATCCCCACAGGGGATTCTTGAGGAGCTGGCTCTCTGCGGTCTAGGATGAGGGAGTGAGTAGACATAACCTGAGGCACCGAAGAGGGAGGGGCGGACGGAGCCGACTGTGGA
Source organism: Protopterus annectens (assembly GCF_019279795.1). Lineage (NCBI taxonomy): Eukaryota > Metazoa > Chordata > Ceratodontiformes > Protopteridae > Protopterus > Protopterus annectens. The sequence continues at coordinate 1,187,492,643 of NC_056735.1, read as the reverse complement.
GTTGAACAAGGTTCCAACACACTCCGCATGACCTCGAATGCACCCCTGTCAGGCAGAGCCAGAGGTACCCACTCCGAGAAGCTGAGAACCTCCCTCGGCACCGACAGAGATGGCTCCGAGGCCGATGTCGGAGCCGAACTCACCAGCACCGAAGCACCGAGAGGGAGAGGGGGGTCGGACAAGGGTCCGATGCCACTCACCCCCTCGGAGACGACGAGGGAAGTCCGGCGCCGAGATTCTTCAAAAGAAGAAATTGGAGCCGACGACGGAGCCGAAGACGAATGTATCGGCTCCGACGCTAACACAGTCTCGGTTCCGAGACGCCCCGGCTCCGAGCTCAAAGGAGTCGGAGGAGGAATATTTATGGGAATAGTTTGAGACATCGACTGATGAGTCGGGCTCTGAAGCATTTGGGCCAGTGCCTCGGACTTTAGAAGTCGACTCACTACCCTCTGGAGGTCATGATCCGAGAGCCTCGATGACCTGGAGGAGTGAGATCTGTGGCTCCGTTCAGACAGCAAGGGAGACGCTGGAGCCGAATGAACGGAGCCAAGGGATGGTGACCTCGACCTCTTTCTAGATGTCGGCTCCGATGGTCTGATCAGAGCCGACCCAGGAATCTCCAATACCTCGGCTCCAGCCGGAGCCGAGGGAACCACAGAAGCTGCAGTAAAGGACTCATCGGCTCCAGCTGGAGCCGATGCAGTAGCAGACTTCGAAGCCTTAGGCCTCGACTCAGAAGCTGGAGTCGAGGTCTTAGAAGCCTGGAAGGTTTTCCCGAGGTAGCAGATAGGGAACCTTCAGGCTTAAGCAAACCCCTTAGTATGAGTTTGTTTTTCCTTTCCTGCAGGACTCTAGGGCTGAAGCCATGGCATACAGCACAAGAGTCCTGCAGGTGTAAAGGTCCCAGGCAGTACACACAAGAAGTGTGACCGTCTGTCAGAGACATTTTCTGACAGCACGAGTCACACTTCTTGAAGCCTGAGACCTTTGAATCCTTGGACATTTTCAAGGAACCGAAGTGTAACCACACACAAAAACACACACACATCAATTACACTGTCAGAAAATATTAAGTTAAATTACTTAAAACAAAACTTCTGAAAGGTTATAGGTATAAACCCCTACCAAAAACACATACACACACTGTAAGGGATGGAAGGGCCCGAAGGCCTAGGGAAAGAACTTATTAGTTCTTGAAGAAGGGGCTGAAAAGGGTAGAAAGGATAAAATATCCACTACACTAAAGGTAGAAAGGGAAAAAACTAAGCTAAAGGAAGTTTAGACAGTTATTAGACTAATCTAATTAAAACTGACCTGGAGCCGGTAGAAAACACCTCGATCGCTGTAGCGGCAAACGAGATCTGAGGTAATTCACGCCTAGCATTGTGGGATATAGGGGCAGCCTCGAGCCGGTGGAACCAACTCTCGAGCTTTTAGAGTGGCCGAGTCGGAGCCGAGGTCAGCTCCGAACCCATCCAGCAAGAATGAAGGCGAGATAGACAACTTAACATAAAACAGTTTTAGGCTTTAGAAGAAATAAAAATCTGAAGGATTTATTATGTCATGAAGGGAAGACAGAAAAAAGTAGGAATAAGTTTACACAACGTGCAGGTACACGAAAGTGCAGAAATTGCAAAGCATGTGAGTACATTGTAGAGGCAGAATCCTATGTACACCCTGTATCAGGAAAGCAATATTGTTTTGATTTGTATGCAGATTGTAAAACAACGAATGTTGTTTACCTGGCTGTCAGGACTGCAGCTCATTCTATGTAGGAAAAACTAACTGCATGCTGAAAAACAGAATTTTTAACCTTTTGTCCTCTGTAAGATTAAAACATGAACATAATGCACTTTTCCAGCACATTTCTAAGTATGAAAATCCTAACTTTAAGTTTACGGTTATGCAATGTGTAAATAAAAACAAAAGGGGAGGTGATTTGATTAATGAAACAGAGTTGAATGGAACTAAATGGATCATTGAGCTAGCAGCATGCAAAACCTCAGGTTTAAATGGGGTTATACTTTTAAGACATGCACTAAGGAAAAGGAAAGTGCAGTGCTGAATGTTAACTGAAGAGCTATATAAAAACTGCAGAGTTTTGTATCTGAAGAAGGGCTTGGTCCCGAAAGTGCTCATTTCTGTGTTTTTAATTGTGCTTTAAATAAAGGTTTTGAAGCTGTTCAGCGTGGTGGCCAGTACCTGCTTTTTTCTTCTTTCCTTTAGATTCTATATATGTAGGACCATTAACTACGAGTTCAGTGCAAATCTGGGCCTTACCTTTGAGGTTATGGATGCAACTAAAGAACGCCTTGCGGTTGTCCTTAGAGAAGCTAATCTGGATTCATATTTAGCTTTGGAGGACTTCACTAGGAGTCTTGCTTGTTTAAATTGAGGAGGGACTGTTTCCAGTTTTGAGACCATTCCTTCCTACTCTTAGACAGCAATTTATTTTTCCTATTGTATAACCTATTAATGGCAGTTGTCCACCAGGCAGGTTTGTATTTCCTTGATAAACTTGTTTTGGTTCTATCAGCTATGGCAGAGTCAATACAATTGCACAGGTGCTTGGATAAAGCATTAGTGTATAACTCAGCATAGGTGTCTGTTCCATCAGTGGGTGGAGGGGCTATGAAGCTATTTATGTTGTTACGTAAGAGGTTGTAATTGGGCTTGGAGTAGTTTTTAGTCTAGTTGTTGCTAAGGGGAGTCTTATGTTATAGTTACTTCTAGCGAGACTGATTTGTGGTCAGACCTCACTAGGGATGGCCACACACTGGGGGGTGCAGCGGTCCTCCATGTTGGTGAGCACCAGGTCCAGGATGTTTGAGCCCCTTGTGGGTCTGTCAACCCTTGTGGCTGTGTCACTTTCTTCTCTCTTAACTACCACACTTCCACAGGAATATCAGCTATTCCTAGAGAATTTCCTGCAGACTGATTTAACCACCATTTTTATCTCATCTCCTCCTGTCTTAAATATTAATTGTTGAGCTTCATCTAGCTCTAATCTGGCCATAAGGGAGTGTTTGGATAATATGCATGAATTTAGAAAGACTGCTGTTAAGTAACTATTTTTTGACAACAGCTCCAGTACACAAAAACTTTTATATGAAAAACTTGGCAACAGAAAGCAGAAATAGTTGTCGACAACCTTGGGGAGCCTATGTCAAGAAAAATAACCAGAAATCCTGTAAAAGTATTGGAGGTATTTCAGAAATTTTATACAAAAAAGTATGAATCAGAGTAATGTAGAAACCAACAAAAGGCACAAATGGAAATATATATAGAAGACTTCATTATGGCAGTTAGAGGAAGGTGAGGCTCAACAGTTAATAGCTAGGATAGGAAGCAATGAGATAAAAATGGTGATGCATAATCAATCATCAGGGAAGCCACCAAAAACAGATGATACACCTGTGTAAGTTTAGAAGATAGGATGGGAGAAAGTGATAAAGATCTGGAAGGTTTTGTTTAGCAGTATTTTAATGTGTGTGTGGGGTGGGGGCTACCAGCATCTTGGAAGAAAACTGTGGTGACTATATTACTCAAGGAGAGTAAACAAGTTCAGATTCAGATAGACTCATTTCAATTTTAAACCATGATTATAAGATGTTGAGACTTCCATGATGGCTGCACATCAAGGAACAGCTTAATTCTAGCTTTCCCCAGTATGAAAACAGAAACTCCGCAGAGAAGCCCAGTACACTTGTGTTTATGGGTAAATTTCAGTAACTGGCTAGTGAGCATACTACCTGGATGCCAGGAAAAGAAGAAATACAGAGGTCTTGGAAAAAATCAGTTAACAAAAAGTGAGGAAAAAACACTGACTTGGGAAAGTTCTGCAACTGTTTAACAAAAAGCAATGCAACCTCCAGACATGAATTCCAGTAACTTACAAGAAAATGTAAGACAACTGCATACAGACCTGATTAAAATAAACGAAACACTGATGGAGTATATCAACACAGACAACAAAAGGATGGAAAAAATGGAAGAAGCTTTAAACAAACATTCAGATCAGGTGACAAAGCTGCAAAAATCAGAGGTCAAAATGAAGAAAAGTTTGGCTGAATATGACACTGCTCAGGAAGAGATGTTTCAAAAAATAACATAGTTATAGGACATACATGTAGGGAAAACCTGAGATTTTCAGCTATATCAGGGAAGCTGTAAGGAACAGACTGCATTAATTTTATGAACGCACAAATAAGCAACTGGAGTGGTATTTCACATCTGGAATTGTTGGCTGAAAGGGTACATAGTGTGTATGCTCCAAACCTGGTTATGAGAAAGCAATCCAGATCTTTAATAGTAAAGATGCAATCCTACCAGAAGAAGGAGTTGCTTTTGACAAAACTGTGGCAGAAGGACAAAGTATTAAAAGTGGGAGACAGCAGAGTATTTGTAGAGAAGGATTATTCATTGTACACCAGACAGAAAAGAACATTTATTCCAGTATTTAGGGAATGTTGAGACACTCCTCCCAGCTGTCTTCAAAGTACTCTTCCCTGAAGGGACAAAATCGTTTTTGATGATGTACGTGCTAAGGAGGAAATACAAAAGTTTGCCCAACAAAAAGTGAGCTGTGAAACAGAAAGATATTCTACTTCTTGTTCTTCTGGTAATAAAGACCAGAGAAAAACTGTACCAATTAAACCTTTTCCAGTGTTTCAACAGAAAATATTGTAGTGAAGGAAGGGAGCATGAAGAGCTGACTAGAAGAATTAAGAGTACATTGGAAATGAAGCCATGGCAGGATTTGGGAGATGGAGATGAACAGTAATAAAACCAATAACTTAATGTGGGATTACAATGCAGTAATTATATGTGTGAAATATGACAGAACAAGAAAATCAGAATTTGTTGGGCTTGTAGGAGACTCCAAAGCATATGTCCTACTTCATGTCATTAATGTTCAAACAAATGCTTTGAGGAGGGGATGATAAGGGAGAAAGTTAACTGCAAGCAAACAATTTTTCTTATAGCACTATTTTTGTGGTGTATAGTTTTCTTTGCATGGTATAAAGTAAAGTTTTCTCAGTTATTTTTAAGTGTAATGGTGATTATAAACAGGTGCTGCTGTTTTTTTTCTTCTTTTATTTCTCCCTTCTCTCTTTCTTATTGTTCAGTTTTCAAAAATGTAGGTAATGCAATGAAAAAAGGCCTGATTAAGAGAGTATGACAAAAGAAAAATGAATGTCCTTTTTCTCATTCTTGCATGGGGAAATGACTAGATTAAGGACCTTAGATTAATTTAATAACAAGTTTTAAGAGAAAGCAAGTAAATGAAAAAGAATATTGAATATCATGAGGCTTTTTCTAGGAAAACATGTATAAATCAGTAGCAATTCTGCAGCTGGTCTTCATGTTTCCATGGAAACAATCTGATAAAGAGAAACTGGCTGCAGGCTGGTGAAGAGTGACTGACTGAAGGAAAAAAAGAGAAGAGAAATTGGCTAGGACATAATGTTGTCTGAATGCATTTATGGGTTTTCCCAGCTGGGATAGCTATAAAGAAAGTACAAAACTAATGAGCACTTAGTAAAAGCACCGGCTGCACCATGTGTCTTAGCATATTTAACTTTTCTTTGAAGTTAACTCAAGTCTAAGAGTGCGGCTGTCAGTTTGACTTTTGTTCCTGTTAGGAGGGTAAAACGTCAGTATTTGAAGATGTACATAGTTTTGTGTGTTAGTTTTAAGTTAATAGGTTTTAGGGGGGTATTGGAGGTGTGTTTGTTTGTTTTTTTTTTTTTTTGAGGGCATTCAATAAAACAAAAAAAATTGTAAGATGTGACATAGGCTCAAATGGATATGACAAGAAACAACTGTATAAAAGTTCAGCTTCTCAAACAGTATATGTATTTAACACAAAATGCTGGAACTAGACGTTTAACAAAAAAGGTGTTATACATAAAACGTGGGAACAATAACTTCTTAATGCAATGATGATAAAAAAGGCGTTATACATAAAAGGTGGGAACAATAACTTCTTAATGCAATGATGATAAAAAAGGTGTTATACATAAGAGGTGGGAACAATAACTTCTTAATGCAATGATGATTACCGTAAAGTCTTTAAATGTCAATGGTCTCACAAATAAATACAAAAAAGAAAAGAGTAGTGAACTACATCAAAAATGTAGAGTGGAAATAACTATGTTACAGGAGACACACTTAGAAAGAACTGAACATGTGAATTTGATAAGGAAAGGTTTTCAGGATGGTTATTCAGTGGAAAACCTTGGACAAAGGAAAAGAAGAGTACTTGTATTAATTTCAAGAGGAGCTCCAATAGTGATAGAAGAGGATAAAAAATATATAATAATGGCAGATTTGTAGAGCTAAGGGGCTACTGGCAAGGGAGGAGGCTTACACTGGCATGTATTGATATTCCACCGAAAACTGCTATAATGGAGCGCAAGAAAATTCTGGGAGAAATAATCAGTTTTTAGCAAGGAATATTACTTATATGTGGGCACTGGAATTTGATTTGCAACAGTGAAGATGTGTCTGGAGGGCCCAAAAAAAGAAAGTATAACAAAAGAGGGTAGATTTTGAATAAATTTATGAAAATATTTGGCATGGAAGATGCAAATTCAGTAATAGGAGTTCGGACTGAGTTTACATATTATTCCGCAAAACACAAAAACTGGACTAGGCTAGACGGAATTTACATTTCACAGGAACATGTGGTTTTAATTGAAGGTCTTGATATGCACCCAATAACTATTTCAGGTCATGCATCAATAATAACCAAAATAAAAACACAGGGTAATGAAATAAAAATGAGACACTGGTGTTTTCCCACATATCTGTTGAAAAGAAAGAAATTTAAGGAATGTGTAGTGGAAATTATTCAGGAGCTATTAGAGAAGATAGAAATTTCTTTTGAAAATATAGCTAGGGAGGGGGATAAAATTAAGGTGGAGTTTAAAAATAGGGTGGAAATAAAAAAAAGAGAGCTATGGTTAAGGAATAACAAGAATTATTTAGAGGGGCTGACAAATGTTAAACTACTGCAGAATAGGGGGAATCTCACAGAACAAGAAGAGGATCAACTACAGAATGCTAGGCAGAAAGTATGGGATTACCTTGATAATATGCACGAGTTTAGAAAGATTGCTGTTAAGCAACTGTTTTTTTTTTTATAATAATTGTCACGAAATGAGATACTGCCAGCCCAGCTATCTGGAATTTTGTAAACAATTATATGTCATTTGTGAATATCAACATGATTTACGTAGAAGTGCGGCAAAGAGAGATACTGCCAGCACAGCTGTCTGGAATTTTGTAAATGGTTGAGTGTCATTTGTGAAAGTCAACATGCTTCATGCAAGATACTTGTGTTACAACCTTATTAGAACTGTATGTTATGTGTATATCAAACTAGGTTTGTACAGATGTGTGTTGAAAAGGGTTTGTAATGTACTGAGCTTAAAGATGTATCCTCAGCGTACCATACTGGAAAAGAACAGAAATGTATATACACTATTGTAACTTTTAAATGTATATATTTTAAAAGTGGCAAATGGGACTCAGGAGGTTAACTTCAGAAAAAAATAGCTGAAATTAAATTAGTTTATGGCAGCAAGGTGACACAATGTCTAAAACTAGGGAACTTTCTGCATGGTCTTGCAAGTGTTTTATTGTTATATGACTTCCAGCAAGTAACAAGATTTGAGGAAAAGCCCTTGTGTATGTATTTTCACAGGCAGATGCTAAATGCTACCAGCTGCATCAATTGCTGTTTTTCACCTGGGACAGAGTCAGATAACAAGAAATGATGTAATTCTGCAAGCTATCCCAGCAGTAATACTTGAGATATTAATTTGTGAAGTCTCTTAGTGAGAGACAGTGTTCTGTATTTTGATTTGACCTGACAACGTCAAAAGCCACTCACCACATCTGCCTTGCTTGCTCTGAAGTTAGTTATTAGGGTACAGTAGTTCTCTTAGATACAGTCAGGAATATATCAAAACTTAGCCTAGATGTTTTTCTTTATTTATTTGAGACTGTCCTGCAATGTTGGTTTAAATATTTCCTGTGATTTTGAACTCTGATGTAACTGTAAGTATATACTGAGTATTTTCTTGTTCTTTTATTATTTATTATTAAATATATTTAAACCTTTCATTGTGGCTGATCTGCATACAAACATATTTATGTTTTGAGAGTGCTTGCATATTTGGTGACACCTAATAGCCTTGCTCTTGGTCAAACTACCATTTGTTTTGATAGTAACATTACACAGTAAGATTGGACACCCTTTGTTAAGTGCCTTAAAGTAAATGATGAGGAGTGACTGGTGGCAGAGGAAACTACCTTGCAGTCTGGGCAGAAGGGGGCATAGCTAGTAAACCTGTGCCAGCCTTTCCCATGAGTGTGTGTGTGTGTGTGTGTGTGTGTGTGTGTGTGTGTGTGTGTGTGTGTGTGTGTGAGCTATTTGGGCAGGGACATGAAGCACTGGTTGGACAGAGAGGGTACTGGAGGTCTTAGCTTGGTCACTCAGCTGAGATCTCAACTCTATAGCTGTGCCAGTGGGGAGTCTTACTGGGGATGGGAAAGAGGGAGAAACCAGCCCCAAAGTGACTGTGGTCTCTTTGTGCTCTTAAGGGAAATAACACTTGATGCAGGCAGCTGCATCTGGAAATACTGTGTGTGTACCTGTCATCCTCCCAATGTATGTCCCCTACTGGTGCTAGTGGTGAGGATTGAGGCTCCTTGATTACTGCGCCAGAGGTGGGGCATCACAATAACAGTAGGGCACAAAAACTCTTAGCACAAAGACCCAGGCAACAGAGGGTAGAAAGGGTTGTCACCAATCTTAGGGAGCCTATAACAAGGAAGGTAACAAGAGATCCTGTAGAGGTATTAGAACTATTTTGGAAATTCTATGAAAGTCTGTATAAAACAGAGAAATATGGAAATCAAGAAAAGATACAAATGGAAATGTTTATGAAAGACTTAAATATGCCAAGGTTAGAGGTAGATGAGGCTCAATTATAACAGATAGGATAGGAGAAGATGAGATAAAAATTGTGATGTATAACCAATGTACAGGAAAGTCCCCAAGAATAGATGGTATTCCTGTGGGTGTTCAACGCTAGGAGGGAAAAGACTGATAAAGATCTGGAAGGCTTTGTTTAACAGTATTTTAAGAGGAAGAGATGTAACAACATACTGTAAGAAATCAGTGGTAGCTGTAATACCTAAAGAGGGTAAAGACCCATTAGACCCAACTTCATACAGACCCATTTTAACACTAAACCATGATTATAAAAAGTGTTCATGTCTATAATGGCTGAAAGAATGACAAAAGTAATGCCAAAATTGACAGACATGGATCAATGTGATTTTGTGGAGGGGAGGCAAAGATCTGACAACATTAACAAAACACTGATGATCCAGAGGGAAGCAGAATGTAAGAAGATGCCATTGTTGTTGGTGGGTCTTGATGCAGAGAAATAATTTGACAGAGTAGGCTGGGACATTATGAGCAGGGCAATGGAAGCATTTGCATTTCCTGAAAAATTATAAGGTTGATTATAACAATATAAGAAGGATCAGAAGTGAAAACTGAAGTGGGTGAAGTCCTCTCTGATAATTTCTGCTTGAGCAGAGGAACCAGGTGGGGTGTCTTCTTTCCACTTTGTTATCTGCATTACATTTAGAACCACTGGTAAAGAAAATAAGGGACTCAGAAATTCAAAGATAAAATTGGTATGGTAGTCAAGAAAAGCTGGCTCTGTTTATAGATGATGTTACTTTATCCATGGCAAAACCAGAAAGAGACATTACAGTATTGTGGAACATCTTCAAACAGTTTCAGATCTTTTTGAGCTACTGAATTAATGAAGCTAAAACAAAGGAAAGAGCAGTAAATTATATACTCATACAAAAACTGGTTCAGCTATATCTATATTTATGGGACATGATAAAATGAAATATTTAGGCATATGGATTACAAATGATTCTGGTGTGGCAGCTAAGGATATGTGGGAAGAGACTAAAAAGATAGTTCAAAAACTGAGAAAATTGAAGCTTTGTTATATGGATAAGTATAGTAAGATACAAGCAGTTAAAATGCTTTTAGTCCCTTTAGTCTTACAGACAGTCAGGCAAATTTTTATCAACCAGAAGAAAAGTTGTGGATAGCAATTAATAAAGAGCTGAACAACTTCATCTGGGAGGGGAAGACAGCAAGAGTCAAGTGGGATAAACTGATTCTTCCAGTAGCACAGGGCAGATTGGGATTATCCATTTTGAAGGGGTATTTCAAAGCTACATAGTTAACGCTCCTATACATAGCACAAACAGAAAAATATAATTCAAAGTGGAAAGGGATGATGTAGAAATGAAGGGAAGCTCAAGAAACAAGGAGGAACTGGGATTTTGGATGCAGGCCTTTAAAGATAATAACAATAATCATACAGAATATTATATCCATAAAGTAGCAGACAGTGTTCTAAGAACTAAGTCAACACAGGAATGGTGAAAGGAGATTTTGTTGATAGGGATGACTCCAATTAGGGATATAGACAATAGGCAAAAGGGGGCTGGAATTTATTGGAGAAAACTGGCAAAGGAACCAAGGTACTGGGAGCAAATAACTAGACAGGGAAAGGTAATAGAATGGGAAGATGCCACGAATTTATTTGGACTGCAGGTTAGAGGCTGCCTTCCCTGTCAAGGATTGATATTATAGTATAGGCAAAGAGAAAGAAATGGGGGGTCCTAAATGAAAGACCAGCACTGACAGAGTTTTTAGTAGAATCTAGAACAGAAGCTGCCATTAAAAAAGGAATAATTAGTAGAGCATACAAAATATTGCATGATAACTATAAGAATCAATCAGAGGAGGTTAGAACGGATTGGGAAGAGTGACTGGACAAGCAATTCACAAAGTAACAGTAGGAGGATATATGCATGTCTCCTAAATATGCAACAAAATCTAGAAGAGTTAGGATTTTTGCTTGGAAATGTTTACATAGATATTTTTATACCCCAAGTAGACACCAGGGAATTTTTCCTCAAGTAGACAGCAAATGTTGGAGGTGTGATGAAGAATAAAGAGGTACTTGGAAAATATGTTCTGGAAGTATAGTGGGTTGGTGGACTTTAAGGATTCCCTGTGGGAGGCACTGTCAGAGATGCTAGGTGGCCGGATTGGTGTGATGAGGGAGATGATTTTTCTGAGCTATGATACAGAATCGGAATTGCCTGGACATGGTAAGGCTTTGCTCTCTCTAATTATGGTGGCTGCCAAAAAAAGCAATTACTAGAAAATGGAAATAAAAATCTAAACCAACTATATTAAAATCAGTGAATACAGTGTCAGAGACAAAACAACTGTAATTGAGATCTTTAGAAAATGGTAGGGGCAAACTACATAAGAAAAAAGGGGGAATTGTGGGAACAATATATACAGAGGAGGAATGAAGTTTAAAAGAAGGCAGGACTTAAATGAGCTATGTAATGTTTGACTGAAAAAGATTGGTTAGGTTATAAGTGATGTATAATATTTGCAACTGGGAGTGTATCAGTATGGTTAGCGAAGTAAAATGCTTGCAACTAGGATTGTGTTGGTGTGTTTTATTTTCATTTATAAATGTATGATTGCTTATGTCATAAGTGATGGTTTAATAAATATGTTTCTTGTTTCAAAAAGGGGGGGCAGGAATTGAATAAGTTATGTAATGTTGCTTAGGTTTTATGATATATAGCAATATATGTGAAGTATAATGTTTGTTAAAGTTAATTTGATGGAATTTGATTACTTTTGTATAAATGTAAATTTGCCTGTGTCACAAGTGATTATTCAATAAGGATATTTAGAAAATGATAAGATGTTTATGTCTATACTAGCTATGACAATGGCAAAGATATTGCCAAAATTGATTGTTATGGATCATTGTGGTTTTGAGGAGGGGATCTGTCAACATTAACAGAACAATGATGACCCAGACTGAAGCTAAATGTAAGAAAACACTATTATCGCTGATGGTCTTGATGCAGAAAAAACATTCAACAGGGTCAGCTGTTTTTTATGAATAGAGCATTGGAAGCATTTGCATTCCCTGATACAATAATAAGGTCAATTAGATCACAAGTAAGAATTAAGATGTGTATGTGTGTGTGTGTGTGGGGGGGGGGTTCTGTCTGCCAAGCTGTATTAGAACAGGAGAACAAGGCGGGCTATCCTCTTTGTTAGTTGTTTTATATTTAGAGCCACTGGCAAAGAAAATAAGGGACTCCCAAACTCAAGGATATACATGATATGGTAATCAAGAAAAAGTTAGCTTTATTTGCAAATTAAATTATTTTGTATTTGAAAAGTCCAGAAGAGTACATTTATAGGTTCATAGGTAGGTACTAGGCTATCGGCCCTGGGGCCTATATAAGCCTAGCAAAAAAGGTTCCCTGGATTTTGCCACCCAAGAAAATTATTTTCCGGTGCCCCTGTCAAGCAGTGCCGCAGAAGTGATCCCTGGGGTGAATTATCTATTTCCCATCCAGTCAAGATTTTTCTTAAAGAGGGCCATTGAGGAGCTTTGCTTGACATGAATGGCTAGTTTGTTTCAGAGTATGGGAAATCTCTGGGACAGGAATCTATCCCTCCAGCATGTTCTGTCTATTGTGGTGACAAGGTTTAGGTCCCTGGAGCATGTGGTTTGGAGAGATTGGGATTTCTTTAAGTGTAGCATATCCAACAGTTCTGGGTTTGACATAGCTTTGTATGTTAGGCAGAGATAATCTCTGAGTAGGTGATATGCAACGGAATAGAGCTGGAGATTTTTGAGATGGTCTGCGTATGGCATCTGTTTGAGGCTGGTAATCCTCTTAGTGAGGTACTTCTGTGGCCTTTCCAATTGTTGTAGGCGTCTTGTGAGATACATGCCAAATGGGACATTGTACTCTATAATGGGTCTGATGAGGGATGAATAGAGAGGAACAATGACTTCCTTTTTTCTAGAGGAGAACCCTTTTGTGATGAGGTGTGCCACATAGAAGGATTTCCTGGCTACTGTGGCAATGTGGTTATCAAAGGAGAGACTACTGTCCATCAGTGTTCAGTGAGCTACCGCCTATGTGGTAGTTCATGGGTACTGAGTTTTTCCCAAAGGGGATAACAATGGACTTCTTGGCATTGAGCTTGAGGCCATGACTTTGACACCAAGCATCTGTCTGTGTGATGCATTTTTGTAGAATGTCTACATCATTAGGTGATTCTATTATGGCTCCCAGTTTGCAGTCATCTGTGAACTTTGTTAGTCAAAGATCTTCTGTGTTGGCCTGCACTTCAGAGAAGTAGATGCCAAACAGGAGGGGACCCAGGAACGAACCCTGTGGTACTCCACTCGTCATTGGTCTGAAGTCGGACTTGGAGTCGGCTACTTTTACTGTATGGGTTCTATCAGTGAGCCAGTTGGCCACCCATCTTATCACATAGGGATTTATACCCAGTTTAGTGAATTTATCTATAATTCCAGAGTGGGGGATGGTATCGAAAGCCTTGGTGAGGTCAAGATTGGCTGTGTGCACTACTTTGCCCTCGTCTACAGCTCTAGTGACTGTTTCAAAGAAGTCAATCAGATTTACTAGACATGATCTACCTTTTACAAACCCAAACTGAGTGGGGTCCAGGGTTTGGAGGTTACCTACATCTTTGCTTATAAGCTTTTGGCGATGTAGAATATTTTGAAACATTTTAATGTATTTTAGGGATATAAAATTAATGTTGGTAAAACAAAAGCTATATAAGTCAACTATGTGTCCACTATGAATTTGTTCAGCAATACACATTTATGGGGACATGAGAATAAAAAATATTTAGATGAATGGATTAAAAAGGATTCCATTATGGCAGCTAAGTATATGTGGGAAGAGACTAAACAACAGATAAACACAAAAACTGAGAAGCTGGAAGCTCTTGATTATGGATATGGATGGCAATATACAAACTGCGAAAATGTTTTTAGTCCCTTTAATTTTATATATAGGTCAGGCATATCGATATCAATCATAGGATAAGTTGTGGATGACACCTAATAGAGAGTTGAAGGAATTCATTTGGCAGAAGAAGGCAACTTAGGATAAATTGATCCACCCCATAGAACAAGTTGGTTGAAGATTACCTGCTTTCAATGGATACCTGACAGCTACACAGTTAAGGCTCATACACATTACACAAGCAGAATGGTATACATCAAAGTGGAAAGGTATGATTAAACAGAGGAAGTTTCATAAAGAAGGAGATAGTAGGATTTTGGATGAAGGTCCTTAAGGAGGACAACAACAACCATATAGAATATGCATTCAAAAAGTAGTAGAAAAAGTATTCTAAGAACCAGGCCAACACAAGAATGGAAAAAGGAGATTTTGGCCAATAGGGGTTACTGTAAATAGACATATACAAAATAGGCAGGAAGGAGCTGGAATTTACTGGAAAATGAGCCAGTGTGTTTACAGTAATTAATTAGAGAGGGAAAGGTAACACAGTGGGATGAAGCCAAGCAAAAGTTTGGACTGCAGGTTAGAGGCTGCCCTTACTACTAGGGATTGATAGGGTATAGGGAAAGAGAAGTGGATATGGGAGTGCCAAGTGAAAGATCAGCTCTGGTAAACTTTACAGCTGAGTCAAGAGCAGAAGCTGTAGTTACAAAAATACACAATTAGTAGGGCATAAAATTGTGTATTTTTGTAACTACAGCTTCTGCTCTAGACTCAGCTGTAAAGCTGATCTTTCACTTGGCACTCCCTAGTAGGGCATAAAATATATACTGCCGCGGTGGTGCAGCGGTAGCGTTGTTGCCTCACAGCAAGAGGTTCTCCCATTCGATTCTTGGCTGGAGTGCGGGGAGTGCCTTCTGTGTGGAGTCTGCATGTCCTCCCGGTGGTTGGGTGGCGTTCGAAAGACATGCATAAATGCCTTCCTTGAAGGTTGGACGTCGAGCTGGCACCTCAGCGTTCGTGAAAATCTACTGCCAATCATTAGCGGACCGGAGTTCCGCTGTGGCAACCCCTAACCGGGAAAAGCCGAAAGACAAACAACAACAAGTAGGGCATAAAATAATGCTATGATAACTAAGAATTAAAGTAGGTTAGAAAAGATTGAGAACAGAGACTGTAAAGACAATTTACAGAGGAAGAATGGAAGGACATCTGGATGGCTCCCAAGCAGACCATGTCTAGAAAGTTTAGGATTTTTGCTTGGAAGAGTTTGAATAGGTATTTTTACACCCAAACAGACTTCACAGAATTTTTCAGCAGATATACAGCAAATGTTACAGGTGAAATGGGAAATAAAGATGTAAGTTGAAACATTTTTGAGGAATGTAACAAGTTGTCAGGTTTTAAAAATTAACCACAGAGTACTTTGTCAGAAATGTTGGAGGAGCAAATGATTGTAACTAAGGAAATGAGTCTTTTGAGCTGGGACACATGATTTGAATTGTCTCTTCATAGTGACGTTTTACTATTTTTAATGGTACTGGCTGCCAAAAAGGCAATTATTAGAAAATGGAAATTAAAATTTAAACCATTAGAAAATAAAATTTAAATTTAAACCAACTGTAATTTAACTACTGAATATCGTAAAGGAGGTAAAAAGAACTAGAGGTAGAAAAAGGAAGGAGCAAATTACATAAAAATAAATGAAAATTGTGGGAACAATAGATGCAGAATAATGTTCAGAAGGAGGAGTGGGTTTTAAGTGAAGGCAGGAATTGACCAATTTATATAATGTTGAATGATGGTTGTTAAATAAAAAACACATATGTATACTGCATGAAAATAATGAAAATGTCACTGTGGTTTGTTTTCTTTTAATGTATGTATACCTACGTCATTGAGTAAATTGTGATTTAATAAAAATACTTTAAAAAGTTGTTGTTGTTGTGTCTTTCGGCTTTTCCCGATTAGGGGTCGCCACAGCAGAACTCCGGTCCGCTAATGATTGGCAGTAGATTTTTACGTGCCGAGTTGCTGGCCCTGACGCACAACCTTCAACGAAGGTATGCCCATTCACGCATGTCTCCACACAGAAGACGCTCTAGCTGAGAATCAAACAGGACAACGTCTTACGGTGAGGCGACAACGCTACCGCAGCACCACCACCGCAGTAAAAATACTTTAAAAAGTAATGCAGGCATTTCACATACTGCATCTAAGAAAAAAAATGTCTATCCAAAACAACCAGAGGAAAACATGGTTCCAGAACCATCTAATTAGGCTATATAAATAATTACAAGATTTCTAGTAATTCAAGCTTTGCTATCCAGTTATTGGTTGATGTACAGATAAGAAATTAAAAACATAGCCTCAAGTTCTTAAAAATTAATTGTATTGGAAGTTTAGTAGCATCCATCCCAGTGTAAGATGGAATCTCTCTCTCTCTCTCTCTGTTTGGCATTTGGCACTGTCTTTTAAAAGGCAATCTTTTTTTCTGCATTGATAACTGACTGTTTTGTGAATTTGTTTTTTTCAAACGGTACTGGTGGGGGGAGTACAAATAAAGAAATAGCCCTTACATTTCCCGAATGCTGCAGTGCAAGGTCTGGTTAAGTGTCTTGCTCAAAGTCAAACAGCAAGCAAATGGAGACTGAGAGAATCAAACCTTGGACTAAAGGCAGCAGTTTGTTAGCAGCTCATAGCCTTAATCCTACTGCATTATGGCTTAAAAAAGGCATCAGTTAAGTTAAGACTTCTCAACCTCCAATAACAAGAAATCTGCACAAAGCTAAAAATAATGACAAAACAAAGACACAAGATCATGGACAGATTTTAAATATTGCACTTATAAACTTAGAAAATTGCTATAATTAAATGTTTTATATTAGCATGTATTTTCTGAAGGATATTAATTCTGAAAGTCAAACAAGCTATTATTCAGTGATTTCAGTTCTCCAGTATTTGCCAAAAAAACACAAATTTTATGAGGAACAAACCAAAAATATGAGGCAAAAATCTGAATATTCTATGAAAATCTGAACAGTTGAGAGGAATGGTCAAGTGACAAACAAAATAAGAAATCATGACAAACAAGTAGTCCCATTCATTTTTCTACTGAGTAGTGAAATTAAATATTTTATCTGCTTTATAATTAACCACACAGAAATCATGCTTATAAAAAGCTGACTGCAGTTTTTGACAGTTAATTGTCACAACCATTTTGAGTAGATCAGTGCTGCTGGGACAATTGCTTTGAATTATTGATCTTTTTTTCACTCACTGTTTTACTTTGATAAATGTAAAATAGATATTGATTCTGTCTGTTTAAAATGAATCATTAAACAAGTTATGAATGGGCTTAGCTATTAGCATGCAGTTCTATTACTTCTACTACAGAATGCCCTGATCATTTTACCAGTCACAGTTTGACTTCAATAACAGTTAAACCTCACAGTTATATTTTTTGAGGGGAGAAATGGTGTGTGTAAGTTACAAATCTGATACACAATGTGAAATGGCAAGCTGTAGCCTGAAACAGGCACAATCATACTTGTTTGAGTAGGGAGGATTTTTTTCCTACCCTGGAAAACAAACAAATCAGAAAGCGAAGAAACAGTCCCCAAGATTGTAGCCTGGATAAAAATGTTGGATGCACATCAGAAGACAGAGTACACTAATAAATACAATCTACACCAAATGGAGCAGGTATCGCACTTTCGTACGTGGTTTCATACTATGACCAGATGTCTTTGGTGTCTCTCAATATGGCATGTCAAAGGGCTAGAAATAAGACATCTACCTCCAAGTAGATGTCACAAAGATCCAAGACATATACATCATACACATTTCTTAAGACATAGGACAAGTCAGGGGTGCAGCCAGGATTTCTAGAATTAGACAATATTCAGAATACCAGAACACAGCCCACCCACAGCCCCACCCATTATCCATGCAAGACAGCCCATGTTCCTAAGCACCATACCGTTAATAACAGAAAAATAAAAACAAATAAACTATTGACATTATACTGTTAAGTAAACAAATAAAAATGCATTCAGCCAAGCAAGCACAAAAAAAGCAATTTAGCAAAATATATAACCATAAATTATGTAGATTATGTCAGGTATGTCTCATAACACAAATTAAAAAAAATAAAAAGTGTATGCCATGGTGCAAGCCTTGTTATATCCTTCAGACAAGTAGGGATTTGGTATAGTTACAGAGAATGCTAAAAGAATGCATGCATGCATACATGCACACATGTACATAAGGTTATAAGAATTATCAAGTACATGTAACACACCTTTACCATGCTTCTTATTTTAATTGTTTTATATACTGGTCTAATTTCTTCTTATATCAGTTCAGGTTATTCACACTTTTTACAGTAGAAAGTTATGGAATACTTGAAATTAAAAGCTTTTGTATTGACAGAGAATGGAAATAAATATGTGGATATTCATCCAAAGCGGAATACATGTAATATATAGGAAGTTCTGCAGAGTAGCCAGTGAACATAGGAACAATACTAGGCAAATGATCACAGGAATTATAAGAGGACTAGCCATCTGTATCTTTTAATAGGCAAAAATGAATCTACCTGATGTGAATAATATATGTACTAATATGAAATTTCATAGGCAGTTCAGAAAAGACAAAATTATTTCTGCAGAAACATGTTGGTGCTTCAATATGTACATATATTTCTTTTATGTTTTATTTAATTTACATTTAATGACTGGGGAATTCTATCTCATCATAAATTATTTCCTTTGAAGGCCTAGTAAGAAAAACTCCACAGTACACACCGCTATAGAGATGCATACATTTACATATGATGGTCAAACACTGCAAAACAGAAGGCAATGATGAGGCACAAAACACAGAGACACAGCAAAATGTATAGAAAGTTGAATATGAGGCATGCAAATAACTACAGAATATGACTTGATGAATTACCTGCTAGGACAGAAGTCTACCTATAAGTAAAAGTCTACCTATAAGTAAAAGCTATAAACTGCTGGTTCACCGCTAACTTTAAACTGAACTGCATTTGGTTCTGTCTGTTCTCTTGCCCGGTCGTATCGACAGGCCTACAGGAAGCCCCCCTCTCTTACCTAACAACGCGTGGTTCCCAAGACCCAAAATCGCGCCCATCTGGACTACAAACTACAGCGAATGCTATGACCAGTACTTACCTTCAAAAAGAAAACAAAACCTGCAACCTAATCACTATTTAAAATACAGGGAAGCCCCCCTCTCTTACCTAACAACGCGTGGTTCCCAAGACCCAAAATCGCGCCCATCTGGACTACAAACTACAGCGAATGCTATGACCAGTACTTACCTTCAAAAAGAAAACAAAATCTGCAACCTAATTACTATTTAAAATACAGGGAAGCCCCCCTCTCTTACCTAACAACGCGTGGTTCCCAAGACCCAAAATCGCGCCCATCTGGACTACAAACTACAGCGAATGCTATGACCAGTACTTACCTTCAAAAAGAAAACAAAACCTGCAACCTAATCACTATTTAAAATACAGGGTAAACTCAAAGCATTATTATCTCATTAATAGCTAAGTATAGCGTTCTAGTCTCAGGAATTATCTCATTAATAGCTAAGTATAGCGTTCTAGTCTTAGGAACCTGGCAGTGCCACTAGAATACTTTAAGTACTATAAAGCCTGGAAAACTGTTTCTTTCCTTGCATTCATTATAAAGAACTGTAGTCGAAACTCCTCTGTGCTGAGTTCTGCTCTCAACT